>NW_022142258.1:0-142194 GCF_007565055.1 Rhinopithecus roxellana | reverse complement strand
AACGGCCCCAAAAAACACTGGCGTAACTCTGTGAGTTGCATTCACACATAGCAATGCAGTTTCTCACAAAGCTTCTCTTTAGTTATTATGTGAGGATAATTCCTTTATCACCATGGGCCCAATAGGCTCCCAAATATCACTTTGCAGATTCCAGAAAAGAGTGTTAGCAAACTGCTTCTTGAGGCAGAGGTTGTAACTCTGTGAGATGAACTCACAGATCAGAAAGAAGTTTCTCAGAAAGCTTCTTTCACGTTTTGAACGGATGAAATTTCCTTTATCAGCGTAGGCCTCAAAGTGATCCAAAGAAGCCCTTCTCAGTTTCCCCAAAGACAGTGTTAATGGACTGCTCCACGAAACATAAGTGTAACTCTGTGAGATGAATTCACACATCACCAAGAAGTTTCTAGAAAGCTTCTTTCTAGTTTTCATCTGTGGAAATTTCCTTTGTCACTGTAATGTTCATTGCGCTATGAGTATCTAATTGCAGATTTCCAGAAAACTGTGCTAACACTGATCACTGAAGAGAAACGTGTAACGCTGTGAGTTGCATTCACACATGGCAATGCAGTTTCTCAGAAAGCTTCTCTTTAGTTATTGTGAGGATAATTCCTTTATCACCATGGGCTCAATAGGCTCCCAAATATCACTTTGCAGATTCCACAAAAAAGTGTTAGCAAACTGCTTCTTAAGGCAGAGGTTGTAAATCTGTGAGATGAACTCACAGATCAGAAAGAAGTTTCTCAGAAAGCTTCCTTCACGTTTTGAACGGATGAAATTTCCTTTCTCAGCGTAGGCCTCAATGTGATCCAAAGAAGCCCTTCTCAGTTTCCCCAAAGACAGTGTTAATGGACTGCTCCACGAAACATAAGTGTAACTCTGTGAGATGAATTCACACATCACCAAGAAGTTTCAAGAAAGCTTCTTTCTAGTTTTCATCTGTGGAATTTCCTTTGGTCACTGTAATCTTCATTGCGCTGATGAAGTATCTAATTGCAGATTTCCAGAAAACTGTGCTAACAACTGATCACTGAAGAGAAACGTGTAACTCTGTGAGTTGCATTCACACATGGCAATGCAGTTTCTCACAAAGCTTCTCCTTAGTTATTATGTGAGGATAATTCCTTTATCACCATGGGCCTCAATAGGCTCCCAAATATCACTTTGGCAGATTCCACCAAAAAAGTGTTAGCAAACTGCTTCTTAAAAGGCAGAGGTTGTAACTCTGTGAGATGAACTCACAGATCAGAAGAAGTTTTCTCAGAAGCTTCTTTCACGTTTGAACGGATGAAATTTCCTTTATCAGCGTAGGCCTCAATGTGATCCAAGAGGAGCCCTTCTCAGATTCCCAAAGACAGTGTTAATGGACTGCTCCACGAAACATAAGTGTAACTCTGTGAGATGAATTCACACATCACCAAGAAGTTTCTAAGAAAGCTTCTTCTAGATTTGCATCTGTGGAATTTCCTTTGTCACTGTATATGTCATTGCGCTATGAGTATCTAATTGCAGATTTCCAGAAAACTGTGGCTAACAAACTGATCACTGAAGAGAACGTGTAACTCCTGTGAGTTGCATTCACACATGGCAATGCAGTTTCTCAGAAAGCTTCTCCTTAGTTTATTATGTGAGGATATTCCTTTATCACCATGGGCCCAATAGGCTCCCAAATATCACTTTGCAGATTCCACCAAAGTGTTAGCAAACTGCTTCTTAGGCAGAGGGTTGTAACTCTGTGAGATGAACTCACAGATCAGAAAGAAGTTTCTCAGAAAGCTTCTTTCACGTTTTGAACGGATGAAATTTCCTTTCTCAGCGTAGGCCTCAATGTGATCCAAAGAAGCCCTTCTCAGTTTCCCCAAAGACAGTGTTAATGGACTGCTCCACGAAACATAAGTGTAACTCTGTGAGATGAATTCACACATCACCAAGAAGTTTCTAAGAAAGCTTCTTTCTAGTTTTCATCTGTGGAATTTCCTTTGTCACTGTAATGTTCATTGCGCTGTGAAGTATCTAATTGCAGATTTCCAGAAAACTGTGCTAACAAACTGATCACTGAAGAGAAACGTGTAACTCTGTGAGTTGCATTCACACATGGCAATGCAGTTTCTCAGAAAGCTTCCTTAGTTATTATGTGAGGATAATTCCTTTATCACCATGGGCCTCAATAGGCTCCCAAATATCACTTTGCAGATTCCAAAAAGTGTTAGCAAACTGCTTCTTAGGCAGAGGTTGTAACTCTGTGAGATGAACTCACAGATCAGAAAGAAGTTTCTCAGAAAGCTTCTTTCACGTTTTGAACGGATGAAATTCCTTTATCAAGCGTAGCCTCAATGTGATCCAAAGAAGCCCTTCTCAGTTTCCCCAAAGACAGTGTTAATGGACTGCTCCACGAAACATAAGTGTAACTCGTGAGATGAATTCACACATCACCAAGAAGTTTCTAAGAAAGCTTCTTTCTAGTTTCATCTGTGGAAATTTCCTTTGTCACTGTAATGTTCATTGCGCTATGAAGTATCTAATTGCAGATTTCCAGAAAACTGTGCTAACAAACTGATTCACTGAAGAGAAACGTGTAACTCTGTGAGTTGCATTCACACATGGCAATGCAGTTTCTCAGAAAGCTTCTCTTTAGTTATTATGTGGAGATATTCCTTTATCACCATGGGCCCAATAGGCTCCAAATATCACTTTGCAGATTCCACGAAAAGGTTAGCAAACTGCTTCTTGAGGCAGAGGTTGTAACTCTGTGAGATGAACTCACAGATCAGAAAGAAGTTTCTCAGAAAGCTTCTTTCACGTTTTGAACGGATGAAATTTCCTTTATCAGCGTAGGCCTCAATGTGATCCAAAGAAGCCCTTCTCAGTTTCCCCAAAGACAGTGTTAATGGACTGCTCCACGAAACATAAGTGTAACTCTGTGAGATGAATTCACACATCACCAAGAAGTTTCTAAGAAAGCTTCTTTCTAGTTTTCATCTGTGGAATTTCCTTTGTCACTGTAATGTTCATTGCGCTATGAAGTATCTAATTGCAGATTTCCAGAAAACTGTGCTAACAAACTGATCACTGAAGAGAAACGTGTAACTCTGTGAGTTGCATTCACACATGGCAATGCAGTTTCTCAGAAGCTTCTCTTTAGTTATTATGTGAGGATATTTGCTTTATCACCATGGGCCCCAATAGGCTCCCAAATATCATTTGCAGATTCCACGAACAGAGTGTTAGCCATCTGCTTCTTGGGCAGAGTGTAACTCTGTGAGATGAACTCACAGATCAGAAAGAAGTTTCTCAGAAAGCTTCTTTCTCATTTTTTATGGAAGATGTTTCCATTGGCCCCATTGTGTTTCAAAGGGATCGGGAATATCTGTTCTCAGATTCCACACAAATAGGGCTAGGCCACGGCCCCACGAAATAAGCTGCAACTTAGTGAGTTGAATTCACACATCACAAAGCGGTTTCTCAGAAAGCTTCCCTTAGTAAGACGAGGTTATTTGTGGTCTTGGAGCGCCACCGTGTGTCCTATTGCAGATTCTGCGAAAACTCTGCTAGCAAGTTTCTCAGTGGAAACAATGATGGACATCTGTGGGCTGAATTCACCCACAAGAAAGAAGTTTTGAGAAGGCTCTCTGCAGGTTTCTCTGAGATAGTTCCTTATTCAGCATGCGATTCAACGATATCCAAGACATCACATCTGAGATTCCTCAATGAGTGCTAGGAAACTCCCCCGAGAAAGGGTGATAGACACTGTGAAATGAATTCACATATCACAAAGCAGTTTCGCAGAAAGCTTGGTTCCGCTTTCTCTTGGAGTATATTCGTTTTCTCCTTCTATTCTTCAAAGCTATCTGAAATATCACTTCTCGGAATCCACGGAAACAGTCCTAAGAAACGGCCCAAAAAACACTGGCGTAACTCTGTGAGTTGCATTCACACATGGCAATGCAGTTTCTCAGAAAGCTTCTCTTTAGTTATTAGTGAGGATAATTCCTTATCACCATGGGCCCCAATAGGCTCCCAAATATCACTTTGCAGATTCCAAGAAAAGAGTGTTAGCAAACTGCTTCTTAGGCAGAGGTTGTAACTCTGTGAGATGAACTCACAGATCAGAAAGAAGTTTCTCAGAAAGCTTCTTTCACGTTTTGAACGGATGAAATTTCCTTTATCAGCGTAGGCCTCAATGTGATCCAAAGAAGCCCTTCTCAGTTTCCCCAAAGACAGTGTTAATGGAACTGCTCCACGAAACATAAGTGTAACTCTGTGAGATGAATTCACACATCACCAAGAAGTTTCTAAGAAAGCTTCTTTCTAGTTTTCATCTGTGGAAATTTCCTTTTCACTGTAATGTTCATTGCGCTATGAAGTATCTAATTGCAGATTTCCAGAAAACTGTGCTAACAAACTGATCACTGAAGAGAAACGTGTAACTCTGTGAGTTGCATTCACACATGGCAATGCAGTTTCTCAGAAAGCTTCTCTTTAGTTATTATGTGAGGATAATTCCTTTATCACCATGGGCTCAATAGGCTCCCAATATCACTTTGCAGATTCCACCAAAAGTGTTAGCAAACTGCTTCTTAGGCAGAGGTTTGTAACTCTGTGAGATGAACTCACAGATCAGAAAGAAGTTTCTCAGAAAGCTTCTTTCACGTTTTGAACGGATGAAATTTCCTTTATCAGCGTAGGCCTCAATGTGATCCAAAGAAGCCCTTCTCAGTTTCCCCAAAGACAGTGTTAATGGACTGCTCCACGAAACATAAGTGTAACTCTGTGAGATGAATTCACACATCACCAAGAAGTTTCTAAGAAAGCTTCTTTCTAGTTTTCATCTGTGGAATTTCCTTTGTCACTGTAATGTTCATTGCGCTGTGAAGTATCTAATTGCAGATTTCCAGAAAACTGTGCTAACAAACTGATCACTGAAGAGAAACGTGTAACTCTGTGAGTTGCATTCACACATGGCAATGCAGTTCTCAGAAAGCTTCTCTTAGTTATTATGTGAGGATAATTCCTTTATCACCATGGGCCAATAGGCTCCCAAATATCACTTTGCAGATTCCACCAAAAATGTTAGCAAACTGCTCTTAAGGCAGAGGTTGTAACTCTGTGAGATGAACTCACAGATCAGAAAGAAGTTTCTCAGAAAGCTTCTTTCACGTTTTGAACGGATGAAATTTCCTTTATCAGCGTAGGCCTCAATGTGATCCAAAGAAGCCCTTCTCAGTTTCCCCAAAGACAGTGTTAATGGACTGCTCCACGAAACATAAGTGTAACTCTGTGAGATGAATTCACACATCACCAAGAAGTTTCTAAGAAAGCTTCTTTCTAGTTTTCATCTGTGGAAATTTCCTTTGTCACTGTAATGTTCATTGCGCTGTGAAGTATCTAATTGCAGATTTCCAGAAAACTGTGCTAACAAACTGATCACTGAAGAGAAACGTGTAACTCTGTGAGTTGCATTCACACATGGCAATGCAGTTTCTCAGAAAGCTTCTCTTTAGTTATTATGTGAGGAATTCCTTTATCACCATGGGCCTCAATAGGCTCCCAAATATCACTTTGCAGATTCCACCAAAAATGTTAGCAAACTGCTTCTTAAGGCAGAGGTTGTAACTCTGTGAGATGAACTCACAGATCAGAAAGAAGTTTCTCAGAAAGCTTCTTTCACGTTTTGAACGGATGAAATTCCTTTATCAGCGTAGGCCTCAATGTGATCCAAAGAAGCCCTTCTCAGTTTCCCCAAAGACAGTGTTAATGGACTGCTCCACGAAACATAAGTGTAACTCTGTGAGATGAATTCACACATCACCAAGAGTTTCTAAGAAAGCTTCTTTCTAGTTTTCATCTGTGGAATTTCCTTTGTCACTGTAATGTTCATTGCGCTGAAGTATCTAATTGCAGATTTCCAGAAAACTGTGCTAACAAACTGATCACTGAAGAGAAACGTGTAACTCTGTGAGTTGCATTCACACATGGCAATGCAGTTTCTCAGAAAGCTTCTCCTTTAGTTATTATGTGAGGATATTCCTTTATCACCATGGGCCTCAATAGGCTCCCAAATATCACTTTGCAGATTCCACCAAAAAGTGTTAGCAAACTGCTTCTTAGGCAGAGGTTGTAACTCTGTGAGATGAACTCACAGATCAGAAAGAAGTTTCTCAGAAAGCTTCTTTCACGTTTTGAACGGATGAAATTTCCTTTCTCAGCGTAGGCCTCAATGTGATCCAAAGAAGCCCTTCTCAGTTTCCCCAAAGACAGTGTTAATGGACTGCTCCACGAAACATAAGTGTAACTCTGTGAGATGAATTCACACATCACCAAGAAGTTTCTAAGAAAGCTTCTTTCTAGTTTTCATCTGTGGAATTTCCTGTCACTGTAATGTTCATTGCGCTATGAAGTATCTAATTGCAGATTTCCAGAAAACTGTGCTAACAAACTGATCACTGAAGAGAAACGTGTAACTCTGTGAGTTGCATTCACACATGGCAATGCAGTTTCTCAGAAAGCTTCTCTTTAGTTATTATGTGAGGATATTCCTTTATCACCATGGGCCCAATAGGCTCCCAAATATCACTTTGCAGATTCCACCAAAAAAGTGTTAGCAAACTGCTTCTTGAGGCAGAGGTTGTAACTCTGTGAGATGAACTCACAGATCAGAAAGAAGTTTCTCAGAAAGCTTCTTCACGTTTTGAACGGATGAAATTTCCTTTATCAGCGTAGGCCTCAATGTGATCCAAAGAAGCCCTTCTCAGTTCCCCAAAGACAGTGTTAATGGACTGCTCCACGAAACATAAGTGTAACTCTGTGAGATGAATTCACACATCACCAAGAAGTTTCTAAGAAAGCTTCTTTCTAGTTTTCATCTGTGGAAATTTCCTTTGTCACTGTAATGTTCATTGCGCTGTGAAGTATCTAATTGCAGATTTCCAGAAAACTGTGCTAACAAACTGATCACTGAAGAGAAACGTGTAACTCTGTGAGTTGCATTCACACATGGCAATGCAGTTTCTCAGAAAGCTTCTCTTAGTTATTATGTGAGGATAATTCCTTTATCACCATGGGCCTCAATAGGCTCCCAAATATCACTTTGCAGATTCCACCAAAAAGTGTTAGCAAACTGCTTCTTAAGGCAGAGGTTGTAACTCTGTGAGATGAACTCACAGATCAGAAAGAAGTTTCTCAGAAAGCTTCTTTCACGTTTTGAACGGATGAAATTTCCTTTATCAGCGTAGGCCTCATGTGATCCAAAGAAGCCCTTCTCAGTTTCCCCAAAGACAGTGTTAATGGACTGCTCCACGAAACATAAGTGTAACTCTGTGAGATGAATTCACACATCACCAAGAAGTTTCTAAGAAAGCTTCTTCTAGTTTTCATCTGTGGAAATTTCCTTTGTCACTGTAATGTTCATTGCGCTATGAAGTATCTAATTGCAGATTTCCAGAAAACTGTGCTAACAAACTGATCACTGAAGAGAAACGTGTAACTCTGTGAGTTGCATTCACACATGGCAATGCAGTTTCTCAGAAAGCTTCTCTTTAGTTATTATGTGAGGATAATTCCTTTATCACCATGGGCCCAATAGGCTCCCAAATATCACTTTGCAGATTCCACCAAAAAGTGTTAGCAAACTGCTTCTTAAGGCAGAGGTTGTAACTCTGTGAGATGAACTCACAGATCAGAAAGAAGTTTCTCAGAAAGCTTCTTTCACGTTTTGAACGGATGAAATTTCCTTTATCAGCGTAGGCCTCAATGTGATCCAAAGAAGCCCTTCTCAGATTTCCCCAAAGACAGTGTTAATGGACTGCTCCACGAAACATAAGTGTAACTCTGTGAGATGAATTCACACATCACCAAGAAGTTTCTAAGAAAGCTTCTTTCTAGTTTTCATCTGTGGAATTTCCTTTGTCACTGTAATGTTCATTGCGCTATGAAGTATCTAATTGCAGATTTCCAGAAAACTGTGCTAACAAACTGATCACTGAAGAGAAACGTGTAACTCTGTGAGTTGCATTCACACATGGCAATGCAGTTTCTCAGAAAGCTTCTCTTAGTTTATGTGAGGATATTTCCTTTATCACCATGGGCCCCAATAGGCTCCCAAATATCACTTTGCAGATTCCACAAAAAGTGTTAGCAAACTGCTTCTTGAGGCAGAGGTTGTAACTCTGTGAGATGAACTCACAGATCAGAAAGAAGTTTCTCAGAAAGCTTCTTTCACGTTTGAACGGATGAAATTTCCTTTATCAGCGTAGGCCTCAATGTGATCCAAAGAAGCCCTTCTCAGTTTCCCCAAAGACAGTGTTAATGGACTGCTCCACGAAACATAAGTGTAACTCTGTGAGATGAATTCACATCACCAAGAAGTTTCTAAGAAAGCTTTTTCTAGTTTTCATCTGTGGAAATTTCCTTTGTCACTGTAATGTTCATTGCGCTATGAAGTATCTAATTGCAGATTTCCAGAAAACTGTGCTAACAAACTGATCACTGAAGAGAAACGTGTAACTCTGTGAGTTGCATTCACACATGGCAATGCAGTTTCTCAGAAAGCTTCTCTTAGTTATTATGTGAGGAATTCCTTTATCACCATGGGCCCAATAGGCTCCCAAATATCACTTTGCAGATTCCACAAAAAGTGTTAGCAAACTGCTTCTTAAGGCAGAGGTTGTAACTCTGTGAGATGAACTCACAGATCAGAAGAAGTTTCTCAGAAAGCTTCTTTCACGTTTTGAACGGATGAAAATTTCCTTTATCAGCGTAGGCCTCAATGTGATCCAAAGAAGCCCTTCTCAGTTTCCCCAAAGGACAGTGTTAATGGACTGCTCCACGAAACATAAGTGTAACTTCGTGAGATGAATTCACACATCACCAAGAAGTTTCTAAGAAAGCTTCTTTCTAGTTTTCATCTGTGGAAATTTCCTTTGTCACTGTAATGTTCATTGGCGATGTGAAGTATCTAATTGCAGATTCCAGAAAACTGTGCTAACAAACTGATCACTGAAGAGAAACGTGTCAACTCTGTGAGTTGCATTCACACATGGCAATGCAGTTTCTCAGAAAGCTTCTCTTTAGTTATTATGTGAGGATATTTCTTTATCACCATGGGCCTCAATAGGCTCCCAATATCACTTTGCAGATTCCACGAAAAGCGTGTTAGCAAACTGCTTCTTGAGGCAGAGGTTGTAACTCTGTGAGATGAACTCACAGATCAGAAAGAAGTTTCTCAGAAAGCTTCTTTCACGTTTTGAACGGATGAAATTTCCTTTATCAGCGTAGGCCTCAATGTGATCCAAAGAAGCCCTTCTCAGATTCCCCAAAGACAGTGTTAATGGACTGCTCCACGAAACATAAGTGTAACTCTGTGAGATGAATTCACACATCACCAAGAAGTTTCTAAGAAAGCTTCCTTCTAGTTTTCATCTGTGGAAAGTTTCCTTTCTCACTGTTAATATTCATTGCGCTGTGAAGTTTCTAATTGCAGATTTCCAGAAAACTGTGCTAACAAACTGATCACTGAAGAGAACGTTGTAACTCTGTGAGTTGCATTCACACATGGCAATGCAGTTTCTCAGAAAGCTTCTCCTTTAGTTATTATGAGAGGATAATTCCTTTATCACCATGGGCCTCAATAGGCTCCCAAATATCACTTTTGCAGATTCCACCAAAAGTGTTAGCAAACTGCTTCTTAAGGCAGAGGTTGTAACTCTGTGAGATGAACTCACAGATCAGAAAGAAGTTTCTCAGAAAGCTTCTTTCACGTTTTGAACGGATGATGAAATTTCCTTTATCAGCGTAGGCCTCAATGTGATCCAAAGAAGCCCTTCTCAGTTTCCCCAAAGGCCGTGTTAATGGACTGCTCCCACGAAACATAAGTGTAACTCTGTGAGATGAATTCACACATCACCAAGAAGTTTCTAAGAAAGCTTCTTCTAGTTTTCATCTGTGGAAATTTCCTTTGTCACTGTAATGTTCATTGCGCTATGAAGTATCTAATTGCAGATTTCCAGAAAACTGTGCTAACAAACTGATCACTGAAGAGAAACGTGTAACTCTGTGAGTTGCATTCACACATGGCAATGCAGTTTCTCACAAAGCTTCTCCTTAGTTATTATGTGAGGATATTCCTTTATCACCATGGGCCCTCAATAGGCTCCCAAATATCACTTTGCAGATTCCACCAAAAAAGTGTTAGCAAACTGCTTCTTGAGGCAGAGGTTGTAACTCTGTGAGATGAACTCACAGATCAGAAAGAAGTTTCTCAGAAAGCTTCTTTCACGTTTTGAACGGATGAAATTTCCTTTATCAGCGTAGGCCTCAATGTGATCCAAAGAAGCCCTTCTCAGTTTCCCCAAAGGCAGTGTTAATGGACTGCTCCACGAAACATAAGTGTAACTCTGTGAGATGAATTCACACATCACCAAGAAGTTTCTAAGAAAGCTTCTTTCTAGTTTCATCTGTGGAAATTTCCTTTGTCACTGTAATGTTCATTGCGCTATGAAGTATCTAATTGCAGATTCCCAGAAAACTGTGCTAACAAACTGATCACTGAAGAGAAACGTGTAACTCTGTGAGTTGCATTCACACATGGCAATGCAGTTTCTCAGAAAGCTTCTCTTTAGTTATTATGTGAGGATAATTCCTTTATCACCATGGGCCCCAATAGGCTCCCAAATATCATTTTGCAGATTACACGAACAGAGTGTTAGCCATCTGCTTCTTTGGGCAGAGGTGGTAACTCTGTGAGATGAACTCACAGATCAGAAAGAAGTTTCTCAGAAAGCTTCTTTCTCATTTTTATTGGAAGATGTTTCCATTGGCCCCATTGTTTTCAAAGGGATCGGGAATATCTGTTCTCAGATTCCACACAAATAGGGCTAGGCCACGGCCCCACGAAATACAGCTGCAACTTAGTGAGTTGAATTCACACATCACAAAGCGGTTTCTCAGAAAGCTTCCCACTTTAGTAAGACGAGGTTATTTGTGGTCTTGGAGCGCCACCGTGTGTCCTATTGCAGATTCTGCGAAAACTCTGCTAGCAAGTTTCTCAGTGGAAACAATGATGGACATCTGTGGGCTGAATTCACCCACAAGAAAGAAGTTTCTGAGAAGGCTTCTCTGCAGGTTTCTCTGAGGATAGTTCCTTATTCAGCATGCGATTCAACGATATCCAAGACATCACATCTGAGATTCCTCAAAATGAGTGCTAGGAAACTCCCCCGAGAAAGGGTGATAGAACACTGTGAAATGAATTCACATATCACAAAGCAGTTTCGCAGAAAGCTTGGTTCCGCTTTCTCTTGGAGTATATTAGTTTTCTCCTTCTATTCTTCAAAGCTCTCTGAAATATCACTTCTCGGAATCCACGGAAACAGTCCTAAGAAACGGCCCCAAAAAACACTGGCGTAACTCTGTGAGTTGCATTCACACATGGCAATGCAGTTTCTCACAAAGCTTCTCTTTAGTTATTATGTGAGGATAATTCCTTTATCACCATGGGCCTCAATAGGCTCCCAAATATCACTTTGCAGATTCCACCAAAAAGTGTTAGCAAACTGCTTCTTGAGGCAGAGGTTGTAACTCTGTGAGATGAACTCACAGATCAGAAAGAAGTTTCTCAGAAAGCTTCTTTCACGTTTTGAACGGATGAAATTTCCTTTCTCAGCGTAGGCCTCAATGTGATCCAAAGAAGCCCTTCTCAGTTTCCCCAAAGACAGTGTTAATGGACTGCTCCACGAAACATAAGTGTAACTCTGTGAGATGAATTCACACATCACCAAGAAGTTTCTAAGAAAGCTTCTTTCTAGTTTTCATCTGTGGAAATTTCCTTTGTCACTGTAATGTTCATTGCGCTATGAAGTATCTAATTGCAGATTCCCAGAAAACTGTGCTAACAAACTGATCACTGAAGAGAAACGTGTAACTCTGTGAGTTGCATTCACACATGGCAATGCAGTTTCTCAGAAAGCTTCTCTTTAGTTATTATGTGAGGATATTTGCTTTATCACCATGGGCCCCAATAGGCTCCCAATTATCACTTTGCAGATTCCACGAAAAGCGTGTTAGCAAACTGCTTCTTGAGGCAGAGGTTGTAACTCTGTGAGATGAACTCACAGATCAGAAAGAAGTTTCTCAGAAAGCTTCTTTCACGTTTTGAACGGATGAAATTTCCTTTATCAGCGTAGGCCTCAATGTGATCCAAAGAAGCCCTTCTCAGTTTCCCCAAAGGCAGTGTTAATGGACTGCTCCACGAAACATAAGTGTAACTCTGTGAGATGAATTCACACATCACCAAGAAGTTTCTAAGAAAGCTTCTTTCTAGTTTTCATCTGTGGAAATTTCCTTTGTCACTGTAATGTTCATTGCTCTATGAAGTATCTAATTGCAGATTTCCAGAAAACTGTGCTAACAAACTGATCACTGAAGAGAAACGTGTAACTCTCTGAGTTGCATTCACACATGGCAATGCAGTTTCTCACAAAGCTTCTCTTTAGTTATTATGTGAGGATAATTCCTTTATCACCATGGGCCCCAAAAGGCTCCCAAATATCACTTTGCAGATTCCAAGAAAAGAGTGTTAGCAAACTGCTTCTTGAGGCAGAGGTTGTAACTCTGTGAGATGAACTCACAGATCAGAAAGAAGTTTCTCAGAAAGCTTCTTTCACGTTTTGAACGGATGAAATTTCCTTTATCAGCGTAGGCCTCAATGTGATCCAAAGAAGCCCTTCTCAGATTCCCCAAAGACAGTGTTAATGGACTGCTCCACGAAACATAAGTGTAACTCTGTGAGATGAATTCACACATCACCAAGAAGTTTCTAAGAAAGCTTCCTTCTAGTTTTCATCTGTGGAAATTTCCTTTCTCACTGTAATATTCATTGCGCTGTGAAGTACCTAATTGCAGATTCCAGAAAACTGTGCTAACAAACTGATCACTGAAGAGAGACGTGTAACTCTGTGAGTTGCATTCACACATGGCAATGCAGTTTCTCAGAAAGCTTCTCTTTAGTTATTATGAGAGGATAATTCCTTTATCACCATGGGCCTCAATAGGCTCCCAAATATCACTTTGCAGATTCCACCAAAAATTGTTAGCAAACTGCTTCTTAAGGCAGAGGTTGTAACTCTGTGAGATGAACTCACAGATCAGAAAGAAGTTTCTCAGAAAGCTTCTTTCACGTTTGAACGGATGAAATTTCCTTTATCAGCGTAGCCTCAATGTGATCCAAAGAAGCCCTTCTCAGTTTCCCCAAAGGCAGTGTTAATGGACTGCTCCACGAAACATAAGTGTAACTCTGTGAGATGAATTCACACATCACCAAGAAGTTTCTAAGAAAGCTTCTTTCTAGTTTTCATCTGTGGAAATTTCCTTTGTCACTGTAATGTTCATTGCGCTGTGAAGTATCTAATTGCAGATTTCCAGAAAACTGTGCTAACAAACTGATCACTGAAGAGAAACGTGTAACTCTGTGAGTTGCATTCACACATGGCAATGCAGTTTCTCACAAAGCTTCTCCTTAGTTATTATGTGAGGATAATTCCTTTATCACCATGGGCCTCAATAGGCTCCCAAATATCACTTTGCAGATTCCACCAAAAAAGTGTTAGCAAACTGCTTCTTAAGGCAGAGGTTGTAACTCTGTGAGATGAACTCACAGATCAGAAACAACTTTCTCAAAAAGCTTCTTTCACGTTTTGAACGGATGAAATTTCCTTTATCAGCGTAGGCCTCAATGTGATCCAAAGAAGCCCTTCTCAGTTTCCCCAAAGACAGTGTTAATGGACTGCTCCACGAAACATAAGTGTAACTCTGTGAGATGAATTCACACATCACCAAGAAGTTTCTAAGAAAGCTTCTTTCTAGTTTTCATCTGTGGAAATTTCCTTTGTCACTGTAATGTTCATTGCGCTATGAAGTATCTAATTGCAGATTCCCAGAAAACTGTGCTAACAAACTGATCACTGAAGAGCAACGTGTAACTCTGTGAGTTGCATTCACACATGGCAATGCAGTTTCTCAGAAAGCTTCTCTTTAGTTATTATGTGAGGATATTTGCTTTATCACCATGGGCCCCAATAGGCTCCCAATTATCACTTTGCAGATTCCACGAAAAGCGTGTTAGCAAACTGATTCTTGAGGCAGAGGTTGTAACTCTGTGAGATGAACTCACAGATCAGAAAGAAGTTTCTCAGAAAGCTTCTTTCACGTTTTGAACGGATGAAATTTCCTTTATCAGCGTAGGCCTCAATGTGATCCAAAGAAGCCCTTCTCAGTTTCCCCAGAGACAGTGTTAATGGACTGCTCCACGAAACATAAGTGTAACTCTGTGAGATGAATTCACACATCACCAAGAAGTTTCTAAGAAAGCTTCCTTCTAGTTTTCATCTGTGGAAATTTCCTTTCTCACTGTAATTTTCATTGCGCTGTGAAGTATCTAATTGCAGATTTCCAGAAAACTGTGCTAACAAACTGATCACTGAAGAGAGACGTGTAACTCTGTGAGTTGCATTCACACATGGCAATGCAGTTTCTCAGAAAGCTTCTCTTTAGTTATTATGAGAGGATAATTCCTTTATCACCATGGGCCTCAATAGGCTCCCAAATATCACTTTGCAGATTCCACCAAAAATTGTTAGCAAACTGCTTCTTTGGGCAGAGGTGGTAACTCTGTGAGATGAACTCACAGATCAGAAAGAAGTTTCTCAGAAAGCTTCTTTCACGTTTTGAACGGATGAAATTTCCTTTATCAGCGTAAGCCTCAATGTGATCCAAAGAAGCCCTTCTCAGTTTCCCCAAAGGCAGTGTTAATGGACTGCTCCACGAAACATAAGTGTAACTCTGTGAGATGAATTCACACATCACCAAGAAGTTTCTAAGAAAGCTTCTTTCTAGTTTTCATCTGTGGAAATTTCCTTTGTCACTGTAATGTTCATTGCGCTGTGAAGTATCTAATTGCAGATTTCCAGAAAACTGTGCTAACAAACTGATCACTGAAGAGAAACGTGTAACTCTGTGAGTTGCATTCACACATGGCAATGCAGTTTCTCACAAAGCTTCTCCTTAGTTATTATGTGAGGATAATTCCTTTATCACCATGGGCCTCAATAGGCTCCCAAATATCACTTTGCAGATTCCACCAAAAAAGTGTTAGCAAACTGCTTCTTAAGGCAGAGGTTGTAACTACGTGAGATGAACTCACAGATCAGAAACAACTTTCTCAAAAAGCTTCTTTCACGTTTTGAACGGATGAAATTTCCTTTCTCAGCGTAGGCCTCAATGTGATCCAAAGAAGCCCTTCTCAGTTTCCCCAAAGACAGTGTTAATGGACTGCTCCACGAAACATAAGTGTAACTCTGTGAGATGAATTCACACATCACCAAGAAGTTTCTAAGAAAGCTTCTTTCTAGTTTTCATCTGTGGAAATTTCCTTTGTCACTGTAATGTTCATTGCGCTATGAAGTATCTAATTGCAGATTCCCAGAAAACTGTGCTAACAAACTGATCACTGAAGAGAAACGTGTAACTCTGTGAGTTGCATTCACACATGGCAATGCAGTTTCTCAGAAAGCTTCTCTTTAGTTATTATGTGAGGATATTTGCTTTATCACCATGGGCCCCAATAGGCTCCCAATTATCACTTTGCAGATTCCACGAAAAGCGTGTTAGCAAACTGCTTCTTGAGGCAGAGGTTGTAACTCTGTGAGATGAACTCACAGATCAGAAAGAAGTTTCTCAGAAAGCTTCTTTCACGTTTTGAACGGATGAAATTTCCTTTATCAGCGTAGGCCTCAATGTGATCCAAAGAAGCCCTTCTCAGTTTCCCCAAAGACAGTGTTAATGGACTGCTCCACGAAACATAAGTGTAACTCTGTGAGATGAATTCACACATCACCAAGAAGTTTCTAAGAAAGCTTCTTTCTAGTTTTCATCTGTGGAAATTTCCTTTGTCACTGTAATGTTCATTGCGCTATGAAGTATCTAATTGCAGATTCCCAGAAAACTGTGCTAACAAACTGATCACTGAAGAGAAACGTGTAACTCTGTGAGTTGCATTCACACATGGCAATGCAGTTTCTCAGAAAGCTTCTCTTTAGTTATTATGTGAGGATAATTCCTTTATCACCATGGGCCCCAATAGGCTCCCAAATATCATTTTGCAGATTACACGAACAGAGTGTTAGCCATCTGCTTCTTTGGGCAGAGGTGGTAACTCTGTGAGATGAACTCACAGATCAGAAAGAAGTTTCTCAGAAAGCTTCTTTCTCATTTTTATTGGAAGATGTTTCCATTGGCCCCATTGTTTTCAAAGGGATCGGGAATATCTGTTCTCAGATTCCACACAAATAGGGCTAGGCCACGGCCCCACGAAATACAGCTGCAACTTAGTGAGTTGAATTCACACATCACAAAGCGGTTTCTCAGAAAGCTTCCCACTTTAGTAAGACGAGGGTATTTGTGGTCTTGGAGCGCCACCGTGTGTCCTATTGCAGATTCTGCGAAAACTCTGCTAGCAAGTTTCTCAGTGGAAACAATGATGGACATCTGTGGGCTGAATTCACCCACAACAAAGAAGTTTCTGAGAAGGCTTCTCTGCAGGTTTCTCTGAGGATAGTTCCTTATTCAGCATGCGATTCAACGATATCCAAGACATCACATCTGAGATTCCTCAAAATGAGTGCTAGGAAACTCCCCCGAGAAAGGGTGATAGAACACTGTGAAATGAATTCACATATCACAAAGCAGTTTCGCAGAAAGCTTGGTTCCGCTTTCTCTTGGAGTATATTAGTTTTCTCCTTCTATTCTTCAAAGCTATCTGAAATATCACTTCTCGGAATCCACGGAAACAGTCCTAAGAAACGGCCCCAAAAAACACTGGCGTAACTCTGTGAGTTGCATTCACACATGGCAATGCAGTTTCTCACAAAGCTTCTCTTTAGTTATTATGTGAGGATAATTCCTTTATCACCATGGGCCTCAATAGGCTCCCAAATATCACTTTGCAGATTCCACCAAAAAAGTGTTAGCAAACTGCTTCTTAAGGCAGAGGTTGTAACTCTGTGAGATGAACTCACAGATCAGAAAGAAGTTTCTCAGAAAGCTTCTTTCACGTTTTGAAGGGATGAAATTTCCTTTCTCAGCGTAGGCCTCAGTGTGATCCAAAGAAGCCCTTCTCAGTTTCCCCAAAGACAGTGTTAATGGACTGCTCCACGAAACATAAGTGTAACTCTGTGAGATGAATTCACACATCACCAAGAAGTTTCTAAGAAAGCTTCTTTCTAGTTTTCATCTGTGGAAATTTCCTTTGTCACTGTAATGTTCATTGCGCTATGAAGTATCTAATTGCAGATTCCCAGAAAACTGTGCTAACAAACTGATCACTGAAGAGAAACGTGTAACTCTGTGAGTTGCATTCACACATGGCAATGCAGTTTCTCAGAAAGCTTCTCTTTAGTTATTATGTGAGGATATTTGCTTTATCACCATGGGCCCCAATAGGCTCCCAATTATCACTTTGCAGATTCCACGAAAAGCGTGTTAGCAAACTGCTTCTTGAGGCAGAGGTTGTAACTCTGTGAGATGAACTCACAGATCAGAAAGAAGTTTCTCAGAAAGCTTCTTTCACGTTTTGAACGGATGAAATTTCCTTTATCAGCGTAGGCCTCAATGTGATCCAAAGAAGCCCTTCTCAGTTTCCCCAAAGGCAGTGTTAATGGACTGCTCCACGAAACATAAGTGTAACTCTGTGAGATGAATTCACACATCACCAAGAAGTTTCTAAGAAAGCTTCTTTCTAGTTTTCATCTGTGGAAATTTCCTTTGTCACTGTAATGTTCATTGCGCTATGAAGTATCTAATTGCAGATTTCCAGAAAACTGTGCTAACAAACTGATCACTGAAGAGAAACGTGTAACTCTCTGAGTTGCATTCACACATGGCAATGCAGTTTCTCACAAAGCTTCTCTTTAGTTATTATGTGAGGATAATTCCTTTATCACCATGGGCCCCAATAGGCTCCCAAATATCACTTTGCAGATTCCAAGAAAAGAGTGTTAGCAAACTGCTTCTTGAGGCAGAGGTTGTAACTCTGTGAGATGAACTCACAGATCAGAAAGAAGTTTCTCAGAAAGCTTCTTTCACGTTTTGAACGGATGAAATTTCCTTTATCAGCGTAGGCCTCAATGTGATCCAAAGAAGCCCTTCTCAGATTCCCCAAAGACAGTGTTAATGGACTGCTCCACGAAACATAAGTGTAACTCTGTGAGATGAATTCACACATCACCAAGAAGTTTCTAAGAAAGCTTCCTTCTAGTTTTCATCTGTGGAAATTTCCTTTCTCACTGTAATATTCATTGCGCTGTGCAGTATCTAATTGCAGATTTCCAGAAAACTGTGCTAACAAACAGATCACTGAAGAGAGACGTGTAACTCTGTGAGTTGCATTCACACATGGCAATGCAGTTTCTCAGAAAGCTTCTCTTTAGTTATTATGAGAGGATAATTCCTTTATCACCATGGGCCTCAATAGGCTCCCAAATATCACTTTGCAGATTCCACCAAAAATTGTTAGCAAACTGCTTCTTAAGGCAGAGGTTGTAACTCTGTGAGATGAACTCACAGATCAGAAAGAAGTTTCTCAGAAAGCTTCTTTCACGTTTTGAACGGATGAAATTTCCTTTATCAGCGTAAGCCTCAATGTGATCCAAAGAAGCCCTTCTCAGTTTCCCCAAAGGCAGTGTTAATGGACTGCTCCACGAAACATAAGTGTAACTCTGTGAGATGAATTCACACATCACCAAGAAGTTTCTAAGAAAGCTTCTTTCTAGTTTTCATCTGTGGAAAATTCCTTTGTCACTGTAATGTTCATTGCGCTGTGAAGTATCTAATTGCAGATTTCCAGAAAACTGTGCTAACAAACTGATCACTGAAGAGAAACGTGTAACTCTGTGAGTTGCATTCACACATGGCAATGCAGTTTCTCACAAAGCTTCTCCTTAGTTATTATGTGAGGATAATTCCTTTATCACCATGGGCCTCAATAGGCTCCCAAATATCACTTTGCAGATTCCACCAAAAAAGTGTTAGCAAACTGCTTCTTAAGGCAGAGGTTGTAACTATGTGAGATGAACTCACAGATCAGAAACAACTTTCTCAAAAAGCTTCTTTCACGTTTTGAACGGATGAAATTTCCTTTATCAGCGTAGGCCTCAATGTGATCCAAAGAAGCCCTTCTCAGTTTCCCCAAAGACAGTGTTAATGGACTGCTCCACGAAACATAAGTGTAACTCTGTGAGATGAATTCACACATCACCAAGAAGTTTCTAAGAAAGCTTCTTTCTAGTTTTCATCTGTGGAAATTTCCTTTGTCACTGTAATGTTCATTGCGCTATGAAGTATCTAATTGCAGATTCCCAGAAAACTGTGCTAACAAACTGATCACTGAAGAGAAACGTGTAACTCTGTGAGTTGCATTCACACATGGCAATGCAGTTTCTCAGAAAGCTTCTCTTTAGTTATTATGTGAGGATATTTGCTTTATCACCATGGGCCCCAATAGGCTCCCAATTATCACTTTGCAGATTCCACGAAAAGCGTGTTAGCAAACTGCTTCTTGAGGCAGAGGTTGTAACTCTGTGAGATGAACTCACAGATCAGAAAGAAGTTTCTCAGAAAGCTTCTTTCACGTTTTGAACCGATGAAATTTCCTTTATCAGCGTAGGCCTCAATGTGATCCAAAGAAGCCCTTCTCAGATACCCCAAAGACAGTGTTAATGGACTGCTCCACGAAACATAAGTGTAACTCTGTGAGATGAATTCACACATCACCAAGAAGTTTCTAAGAAAGCTTCTTTCTAGTTTTCATCTGTGGACATTTCCTTTGTCACTGTAATGTTCATTGCGCTGTGAAGTACCTAATTGCAGATTTCCAGAAAACTGTGCTAACAAACTGATCACTGAAGAGAAACGTGTAACTCTGTGAGTTGCATTCACACATGGCAATGCAGTTTCTCAGAAATCTTCTCCTTAGTTATTATGTGAGGATAATTCCTTTATCACCATGGGCCTCAATAGGCTCCCAAATATCACTTTGCAGATTCCACCAAAAAAGTGTTAGCAAACTGCTTCTTAAGGCAGAGGTTGTAACTCTGTGAGATGAACTCACAGATCAGAAACAACTTTCTCAAAAAGCTTCTTTCACGTTTTGAACGGATGAAATTTCCTTTATCAGCGTAGGCCTCAATGTGATCCAAAGAAGCCCTTCTCAGTTTCCCCAAAGACAGTGTTAATGGACTGCTCCACGAAACATAAGTGTAACTCTGTGAGATGAATTCACACATCACCAAGAAGTTTCTAAGAAAGCTTCTTTCTAGTTTTCATCTGTGGAAATTTCCTTTGTCACTGTAATGTTCATTGCGCTATGAAGTATCTAATTGCAGATTTCCAGAAAACTGTGCTAACAAACTGATCACTGAAGAGAAACGTGTAACTCTGTCAGTTGCATTCACACATGGCAATGCAGTTTCTCAGAAAGCTTCTCTTTAGTTATTATGTGAGGATAATTCCTTTATCACCATGGGCCTCAATAGGCTCCCAAATATCACTTTGCAGATTCCACCAAAAAAGTGTTAGCAAACTGCTTCTTAAGGCAGAGGTTGTAACTCTGTGAGATGAACTCACAGATCAGAAAGAACTTTCTCAAAAAGCTTCTTTCACGTTTTGAACGGATGAAATTTCCTTTCTCAGCGTAGGCCTCAATGTGATCCAAAGAAGCCCTTCTCAGTTTCCCCAAAGACAGTGTTAATGGACTGCTCCACGAAACATAAGTGTAACTCTGTGAGATGAATTCACACATCACCAAGAAGTTTCTAAGAAAGCTTCTTTCTAGTTTTCATCTGTGGAAATTTCCTTTGTCACTGTAATGTTCATTGCGCTATGAAGTATCTAATTGCAGATTCCCAGAAAACTGTGCTAACAAACTGATCACTGAAGAGAAACGTGTAACTCTGTGAGTTGCATTCACACATGGCAATGCAGTTTCTCAGAAAGCTTCTCTTTAGTTATTATGTGAGGATAATTCCTTTATCACCATGGGCCCCAATAGGCTCCCAAATATCATTTTGCAGATTACACGAACAGAGTGTTAGCCATCTGCTTCTTTGGGCAGAGGTGGTAACTCTGTGAGATGAACTCACAGATCAGAAAGAAGTTTCTCAGAAAGCTTCTTTCTCATTTTTATTGGAAGATGTTTCCATTGGCCCCATTGTTTTCAAAGGGATCGGGAATATCTGTTCTCAGATTCCACACAAATAGGGCTAGGCCACGGCCCCACGAAATACAGCTGCAACTTAGTGAGTTGAATTCACACATCACAAAGCGGTTTCTCAGAAAGCTTCCCACTTTAGTAAGACGAGGGTATTTGTGGTCTTGGAGCGCCACCGTGTGTCCTATTGCAGATTCTGCGAAAACTCTGCTAGCAAGTTTCTCAGTGGAAACAATGATGGACATCTGTGGGCTGAATTCACCCACAACAAAGAAGTTTCTGAGAAGGCTTCTCTGCAGGTTTCTCTGAGGATAGTTCCTTATTCAGCATGCGATTCAACGATATCCAAGACATCACATCTGAGATTCCTCAAAATGAGTGCTAGGAAACTCCCCCGAGAAAGGGTGATAGAACACTGTGAAATGAATTCACATATCACAAAGCAGTTTCGCAGAAAGCTTGGTTCCGCTTTCTCTTGGAGTATATTAGTTTTCTCCTTCTATTCTTCAAAGCTATCAGAAATATCACTTCTCGGAATCCACGGAAACAGTCCTAAGAAACGGCCCCAAAAAACACTGGCGTAACTCTGTGAGTTGCATTCACACATGGCAATGCAGTTTCTCACAAAGCTTCTCTTTAGTTATTATGTGAGGATAATTCCTTTATCACCATGGGCCTCAATAGGCTCCCAAATATCACTTTGCAGATTCCACCAAAAAGTGTTAGCAAACTGCTTCTTAAGGCAGAGGTTGTAACTCTGTGAGATGAACTCACAGATCAGAAAGAACTTTCTCAAAAAGCTTCTTTCACGTTTTGAACGGATGAAATTTCCTTTATCAGCGTAGGCCTCAATGTGATCCAAAGAAGCCCTTCTCAGTTTCCCCAAAGACAGTGTTAATGGACTGCTCCACGAAACATAAGTGTAACTCTGTGAGATGAATTCACACATCACCAAGAAGTTTCTAAGAAAGCTTCTTTCTAGTTTTCATCTGTGGAAATTTCCTTTGTCACTGTAATGTTCATTGCGCTATGAAGTATCTAATTGCAGATTCCCAGAAAACTGTGCTAACAAACTGATCACTGAAGAGAAACGTGTAACTCTGTGAGTTGCATTCACACATGGCAATGCAGTTTCTCAGAAAGCTTCTCTTTAGTTATTATGTGAGGATAATTCCTTTATCACCATGGGCCCCAATAGGCTCCCAAATATCATTTTGCAGATTACACGAACAGAGTGTTAGCCATCTGCTTCTTTGGGCAGAGGTGGTAACTCTGTGAGATGAACTCACAGATCAGAAAGAAGTTTCTCAGAAAGCTTCTTTCTCATTTTTATTGGAAGATGTTTCCATTGGCCCCATTGTTTTCAAAGGGATCGGGAATATCTGTTCTCAGATTCCACACAAATAGGGCTAGGCCACGGCCCCACGAAATACAGCTGCAACTTAGTGAGTTGAATTCACACATCACAAAGCGGTTTCTCAGAAAGCTTCCCACTTTAGTAAGACGAGGGTATTTGTGGTCTTGGAGCGCCACCGTGTGTCCTATTGCAGATTCTGCGAAAACTCTGCTAGCAAGTTTCTCAGTGGAAACAATGATGGACATCTGTGGGCTGAATTCACCCACAACAAAGAAGTTTCTGAGAAGGCTTCTCTGCAGGTTTCTCTGAGGATAGTTCCTTATTCAGCATGCGATTCAACGATATCCAAGACATCACATCTGAGATTCCTCAAAATGAGTGCTAGGAAACTCCCCCGAGAAAGGGTGATAGAACACTGTGAAATGAATTCACATATCACAAAGCAGTTTCGCAGAAAGCTTGGTTCCGCTTTCTCTTGGAGTATATTAGTTTTCTCCTTCTATTCTTCAAAGCTATCAGAAATATCACTTCTCGGAATCCACGGAAACAGTCCTAAGAAACGGCCCCAAAAAACACTGGCGTAACTCTGTGAGTTGCATTCACACATGGCAATGCAGTTTCTCACAAAGCTTCTCTTTAGTTATTATGTGAGGATAATTCCTTTATCACCATGGGCCTCAATAGGCTCCCAAATATCACTTTGCAGATTCCACCAAAAAAGTGTTAGCAAACTGCTTCTTAAGGCAGAGGTTGTAACTCTGTGAGATGAACTCACAGATCAGAAAGAACTTTCTCAAAAAGCTTCTTTCACGTTTTGAACGGATGAAATTTCCTTTATCAGCGTAGGCCTCAATGTGATCCAAAGAAGCCCTTCTCAGTTTCCCCAAAGACAGTGTTAATGGACTGCTCCACGAAACATAAGTGTAACTCTGTGAGATGAATTCACACATCACCAAGAAGTTTCTAAGAAAGCTTCTTTCTAGTTTTCATCTGTGGAAATTTCCTTTGTCAATGTAATGTTCATTGCGCTATGAAGTATCTAATTGCAGATTCCCAGAAAACTGTGCTAACAAACTGATCACTGAAGAGAAACGTGTAACTCTGTGAGTTGCATTCACACATGGCAATGCAGTTTCTCAGAAAGCTTCTCTTTAGTTATTATGTGAGGATATTTGCTTTATCACCATGGGCCCCAATAGGCTCCCAATTATCACTTTGCAGATTCCAAGAAAAGAGTGTTAGCAAACTGCTTCTTAAGGCAGAGGTTGTAACTCTGTGAGATGAACTCACAGATCAGAAAGAAGTTTCTCAGAAAGCTTCTTTCACGTTTTGAACGGATGAAATTTCCTTTATCAGCGTAGGCCTCAATGTGATCCAAAGAAGCCCTTCTCAGATTCCCCAAAGACAGTGTTAATGGACTGCTCCACGAAACATAAGTGTAACTCTGTGAGATGAATTCACACATCACCAAGAAGTTTCTAAGAAAGCTTCTTTCTAGTTTTCATCTGTGGAAATTTCCTTTGTCACTGTAATGTTCATTGCGCTGTGAAGTATCTAATTGCAGATTTCCAGAAAACTGTGCTAACAAACTGATCACTGAAGAGAAACGTGTAACTCTGTGAGTTGCATTCACACATGGCAATGCAGTTTCTCAGAAAGCTTCTCTTTAGTTATTATGAGAGGATAATTCCTTTATCACCATGGGCCTCAGTAGGCTCCCAAATATCACTTTGCAGATTCCACCAAAAATTGTTAGCAAACTGCTTCTTAAGGCAGAGGTTGTAACTCTGTGAGATGAACTCACAGATCAGAAAGAAGTTTCTCAGAAAGCTTCTTTCACGTTTTGAACGGATGAAATTTCCTTTATCAGCGTAGGCCTCAATGTGATCCAAAGAAGCCCTTCTCAGTTTCCCCAAAGGCAGTGTTAATGGACTGCTCCACGAAACATAAGTGTAACTCTGTGAGATGAATTCACACATCACCAAGAAGTTTCTAAGAAAGCTTCTTTCTAGTTTTCATCTGTGGAAATTTCCTTTGTCACTGTAATGTTCATTGCGCTATGAAGTATCTAATTGCAGATTTCCAGAAAACTGTGCTAACAAACTGATCACTGAAGAGAAACGTGTAACTCTGTGAGTTGCATTCACACATGGCAATGCAGTTTCTCACAAAGCTTCTCCTTAGTTATTATGTGAGGATAATTCCTTTATCACCATGGGCCTCAATAGGCTCCCAAATATCACTTTGCAGATTCCACCAAAAAAGTGTTAGCAAACTGCTTCTTAAGGCAGAGGTTGTAACTCTGTGAGATGAACTCACAGATCAGAAACAACTTTCTCAAAAAGCTTCTTTCACAGTTTGAACGGATGAAATTTCCTTTATCAGCGTAGGCCTCAATGTGATCCAAAGAAGCCCTTCTCAGTTTCCCCAAAGACAGTGTTAATGGACTGCTCCACGAAACATAAGTGTAACTCTGTGAGATGAATTCACACATCACCAAGAAGTTTCTAAGAAAGCTTCTTTCTAGTTTTCATCTGTGGAAATTTCCTTTGTCACTGTAATGTTCATTGCGCTATGAAGTATCTAATTGCAGATTCCCAGAAAACTGTGCTAACAAACTGATCACTGAAGAGAAACGTGTAACTCTGTGAGTTGCATTCACACATGGCAATGCAGTTTCTCAGAAAGCTTCTCTTTAGTTATTATGTGAGGATAATTCCTTTATCACCATGGGCCCCAATAGGCTCCCAAATATCATTTTGCAGATTACACGAACAGAGTGTTAGCCATCTGCTTCTTTGGGCAGAGGTGGTAACTCTGTGAGATGAACTCACAGATCAGAAAGAAGTTTCTCAGAAAGCTTCTTTCTCATTTTTATTGGAAGATGTTTCCATTGGCCCCATTGTTTTCAAAGGGATCGGGAATATCTGTTCTCAGATTCCACACAAATAGGGCTAGGCCACGGCCCCACGAAATACAGCTGCAACTTAGTGAGTTGAATTCACACATCACAAAGCGGTTTCTCAGAGAGCTTCCCACTTTAGTAAGACGAGGGTATTTGTGGTCTTGGAGCGCCACCGTGTGTCCTATTGCAGATTCTGCGAAAACTCTGCTAGCAAGTTTCTCAGTGGAAACAATGATGGACATCTGTGGGCTGAATTCACCCACAACAAAGAAGTTTCTGAGAAGGCTTCTCTGCAGGTTTCTCTGAGGATAGTTCCTTATTCAGCATGCGATTCAACGATATCCAAGACATCACATCTGAGATTCCTCAAAATGAGTGCTAGGAAACTCCCCCGAGAAAGGGTGATAGAACACTGTGAAATGAATTCACATATCACAAAGCAGTTTCGCAGAAAGCTTGGTTCCGCTTTCTCTTGGAGTATATTAGTTTTCTCCTTCTATTCTTCAAAGCTATCAGAAATATCACTTCTCGGAATCCACGGAAACAGTCCTAAGAAACGGCCCCAAAAAACACTGGCGTAACTCTGTGAGTTGCATTCACACATGGCAATGCAGTTTCTCACAAAGCT
The DNA here is from genome assembly GCF_007565055.1 of Rhinopithecus roxellana. NCBI lineage: Eukaryota > Metazoa > Chordata > Mammalia > Primates > Cercopithecidae > Rhinopithecus > Rhinopithecus roxellana. The sequence continues at coordinate 116,054 of NW_022142258.1, read as the reverse complement.
TCTCTTTAGTTATTATGTAAGGATAATTCCTTTATCACCATGGGCCTCAATAGGCTCCCAAATATCACTTTGCAGATTCCACCAAAAAAGTGTTAGCAAACTGCTTCTTAAGGCAGAGGTTGTAACTCTGTGAGATGAACTCACAGATCAGAAAGAACTTTCTCAAAAAGCTTCTTTCACGTTTTGAACGGATGAAATTTCCTTTATCAGCGTAGGCCTCAATGTGATCCAAAGAAGCCCTTCTCAGTTTCCCCAAAGACAGTGTTAATGGACTGCTCCACGAAACATAAGTGTAACTCTGTGAGATGAATTCACACATCACCAAGAAGTTTCTAAGAAAGCTTCTTTCTAGTTTTCATCTGTGGAAATTTCCTTTGTCACTGTAATGTTCATTGCGCTATGAAGTATCTAATTGCAGATTCCCAGAAAACTGTGCTAACAAACTGATCACTGAAGAGAAACGTGTAACTCTGTGAGTTGCATTCACACATGGCAATGCAGTTTCTCAGAAAGCTTCTCTTTAGTTATTATGTGAGGATAATTCCTTTATCACCATGGGCCCCAATAGGCTCCCAAATATCATTTTGCAGATTACACGAACAGAGTGTTAGCCATCTGCTTCTTTGGGCAGAGGTGGTAACTCTGTGAGATGAACTCACAGATCAGAAAGAAGTTTCTCAGAAAGCTTCTTTCTCATTTTTATTGGAAGATGTTTCCATTGGCCCCATTGTTTTCAAAGGGATCGGGAATATCTGTTCTCAGATTCCACACAAATAGGGCTAGGCCACGGCCCCACGAAATACAGCTGCAACTTAGTGAGTTGAATTCACACATCACAAAGCGGTTTCTCAGAAAGCTTCCCACTTTAGTAAGACGAGGGTATTTGTGGTCTTGGAGCGCCACCGTGTGTCCTATTGCAGATTCTGCGAAAACTCTGCTAGCAAGTTTCTCAGTGGAAACAATGATGGACATCTGTGGGCTGAATTCACCCACAACAAAGAAGTTTCTGAGAAGGCTTCTCTGCAGGTTTCTCTGAGGATAGTTCCTTATTCAGCATGCGATTCAACGATATCCAAGACATCACATCTGAGATTCCTCAAAATGAGTGCTAGGAAACTCCCCCGAGAAAGGGTGATAGAACACTGTGAAATGAATTCACATATCACAAAGCAGTTTCGCAGAAAGCTTGGTTCCGCTTTCTCTTGGAGTATATTAGTTTTCTCCTTCTATTCTTCAAAGCTATCAGAAATATCACTTCTCGGAATCCACGGAAACAGTCCTAAGAAACGGCCCCAAAAAACACTGGCGTAACTCTGTGAGTTGCATTCACACATGGCAATGCAGTTTCTCACAAAGCTTCTCTTTAGTTATTATGTGAGGATAATTCCTTTATCACCATGGGCCTCAATAGGCTCCCAAATATCACTTTGCAGATTCCACCAAAAAAGTGTTAGCAAACTGCTTCTTAAGGCAGAGGTTGTAACTCTGTGAGATGAACTCACAGATCAGAAAGAACTTTCTCAAAAAGCTTCTTTCACGTTTTGAACGGATGAAATTTCCTTTATCAGCGTAGGCCTCAATGTGATCCAAAGAAGCCCTTCTCAGTTTCCCCAAAGACAGTGTTAATGGACTGCTCCACGAAACATAAGTGTAACTCTGTGAGATGAATTCACACATCACCAAGAAGTTTCTAAGAAAGCTTCTTTCTAGTTTTCATCTGTGGAAATTTCCTTTGTCACTGTAATGTTCATTGCGCTATGAAGTATCTAATTGCAGATTCCAGAAAACTGTGCTAACAAACTGATCACTGAAGAGAAACGTGTAACTCTGTGAGTTGCATTCACACATGGCAATGCAGTTTCTCAGAAAGCTTCTCTTTAGTTATTATGTGAGGATATTGCTTTATCACCATGGGCCCCAATAGGCTCCCAATATCACTTTGCAGATTCCAAGAAAAGCGTGTTAGCAAACTGCTTCTTGAGGCAGAGGTTGTAACTCTGTGAGATGAACTCACAGATCAGAAAGAAGTTTCTCAGAAAGCTTCTTTCACGTTTTGAACGGATGAAATTTCCTTTATCAGCGTAGGCCTCAATGTGATCCAAAGAAGCCCTTCTCAGATTCCCCAAAGACAGTGTTAATGGACTGCTCCACGAAACATAAGTGTAACTCTGTGAGATGAATTCACACATCACCAAGAAGTTTCTAAGAAAGCTTCTTTCTAGTTTTCATCTGTGGAAATTTCCTTTGTCACTGTAATGTTCATTGCGCTGTGAAGTATCTAATTGCAGATTTCCAGAAAACTGTGCTAACAAACTGATCACTGAAGAGAAACGTGTAACTCTGTGAGTTGCATTCACACATGGCAATGCAGTTTCTCAGAAAGCTTCTCTTTAGTTATTATGAGAGGATAATTACTTTATCACCATGGGCCTCAGTAGGCTCCCAAATATCACTTTGCAGATTCCACCAAAAATTGTTAGCAAACTGCTTCTTAAGGCAGAGGTTGTAACTCTGTGAGATGAACTCACAGATCAGAAAGAAGTTTCTCAGAAAGCTTCTTTCACGTTTTGAACGGATGAAATTTCCTTTATCAGCGTAGGCCTCAATGTGATCCAAAGAAGCCCTTCTCAGTTTCCCCAAAGGCAGTGTTAATGGACTGCTCCACGAAACATAAGTGTAACTCTGTGAGATGAATTCACACATCACCAAGAAGTTTCTAAGAAAGCTTCTTTCTAGTTTTCATCTGTGGAAATTTCCTTTGTCACTGTAATGTTCATTGCGCTATGAAGTATCTAATTGCAGATTTCCAGAAAACTGTGCTAACAAACTGATCACTGAAGAGAAACGTGTAACTCTGTGAGTTGCATTCACACATGGCAATGCAGTTTCTCACAAAGCTTCTCCTTAGTTATTATGTGAGGATAATTCCTTTATCACCATGGGCCTCAATAGGCTCCCAAATATCACTTTGCAGATTCCACCAAAAAGTGTTAGCAAACTGCTTCTTAAGGCAGAGGTTGTAACTCTGTGAGATGAACTCACAGATCAGAAAGAACTTTCTCAAAAAGCTTCTTTCACGTTTGAACGGATGAAATTTCCTTTATCAGCGTAGGCCTCAATGTGATCCAAAGAAGCCCTTCTCAGTTTCCCCAAAGACAGTGTTAATGGACTGCTCCACGAAACATAAGTGTAACTCTGTGAGATGAATTCACACATCACCAAGAAGTTTCTAAGAAAGCTTCTTTCTAGTTTTCATCTGTGGAAATTTCCTTTGTCACTGTAATGTTCATTGCGCTATGAAGTATCTAATTGCAGATTCCCAGAAAACTGTGCTAACAAACTGATCACTGAAGAGAAACGTGTAACTCTGTGAGTTGCATTCACACATGGCAATGCAGTTTCTCAGAAAGCTTCTCTTTAGTTATTATGTGAGGATAATTCCTTTATCACCATGGGCCCCAATAGGCTCCCAAATATCATTTTGCAGATTACACGAACAGAGTGTTAGCCATCTGCTTCTTTGGGCAGAGGTGGTAACTCTGTGAGATGAACTCACAGATCAGAAAGAAGTTTCTCAGAAAGCTTCTTTCTCATTTTTATTGGAAGATGTTTCCATTGGCCCCATTGTTTTCAAAGGGATCGGGAATATCTGTTCTCAGATTCCACACAAATAGGGCTAGGCCACGGCCCCACGAAATACAGCTGCAACTTAGTGAGTTGAATTCACACATCACAAAGCGGTTTCTCAGAGAGCTTCCCACTTTAGTAAGACGAGGGTATTTGTGGTCTTGGAGCGCCACCGTGTGTCCTATTGAAGATTCTGCGAAAACTCTGCTAGCAAGTTTCTCAGTGGAAACAATGATGGACATCTGTGGGCTGAATTCACCCACAACAAAGAAGTTTCTGAGAAGGCTTCTCTGCAGGTTTCTCTGAGGATAGTTCCTTATTCAGCATGCGATTCAACGATATCCAAGACATCACATCTGAGATTCCTCAAAATGAGTGCTAGGAAACTCCCCCGAGAAAGGGTGATAGAACACTGTGAAATGAATTCACATATCACAAAGCAGTTTCGCAGAAAGCTTGGTTCCGCTTTCTCTTGGAGTATATTAGTTTTCTCCTTCTATTCTTCAAAGCTATCAGAAATATCACTTCTCGGAATCCACGGAAACAGTCCTAAGAAACGGCCCCAAAAAACACTGGCGTAACTCTGTGAGTTGCATTCACACATGGCAATGCAGTTTCTCACAAAGCTTCTCTTTAGTTATTATGTGAGGATAATTCCTTTATCACCATGGGCCTCAATAGGCTCCCAAATATCACTTTGCAGATTCCACCAAAAAGTGTTAGCAAACTGCTTCTTAAGGCAGAGGTTGTAACTCTGTGAGATGAACTCACAGATCAGAAAGAACTTTCTCAAAAAGCTTCTTTCACGTTTTGAACGGATGAAATTTCCTTTATCAGCGTAGGCCTCAATGTGATCCAAAGAAGCCCTTCTCAGTTTCCCCAAAGACAGTGTTAATGGACTGCTCCACGAAACATAAGTGTAACTCTGTGAGATGAATTCACACATCACCAAGAAGTTTCTAAGAAAGCTTCTTTCTAGTTTTCATCTGTGGAAATTTCCTTTGTCACTGTAATGTTCATTGCGCTATGAAGTATCTAATTGCAGATTTCCAGAAAACTGTGCTAACAAACTGATCACTGAAGAGAAACGTGTAACTCTGTGAGTTGCATTCACACATGGCAATGCAGTTTCTCAGAAAGCTTCTCTTTAGTTATTATGTGAGGATATTTGCTTTATCACCATGGGCCCCAATAGGCTCCCAAATATCACTTTGCAGATTCCACAAAAAGCGTGTTAGCAAACTGCTTCTTGAGGCAGAGGTTGTAACTCTGTGAGATGAACTCACAGATCAGAAAGAAGTTTCTCAGAAAGCTTCTTTCACGTTTTGAACGGATGAAATTTCCTTTATCAGCGTAGGCCTCAATGTGATCCAAAGAAGCCCTTCTCAGATTCCCCAAAGACAGTGTTAATGGACTGCTCCACGAAACATAAGTGTAACTCTGTGAGATGAATTCACACATCACCAAGAAGTTTCTAAGAAAGCTTCTTTCTAGTTTTCATCTGTGGAAATTTCCTTTGTCACTGTAATGTTCATTGCGCTGTGAAGTATCTAATTGCAGATTTCCAGAAAACTGTGCTAACAAACTGATCACTGAAGAGAAACGTGTAACTCTGTGAGTTGCATTCACACATGGCAATGCAGTTTCTCAGAAAGCTTCTCTTTAGTTATTATGATGAGGATAATTCCTTTATCACCATGGGCCTCAATAGGCTCCCAAATATCACTTTGCAGATTCCACCAAAAAGTGTTAGCAAACTGCTTCTTAAGGCAGAGGTTGTAACTCTGTGAGATGAACTCACAGATCAGAAAGAAGTTTCTCAGAAAGCTTCTTTCACGTTTTGAACGGATGAAATTTCCTTTATCAGCGTAGGCCTCAATGTGATCCAAAGAAGCCCTTCTCAGTTTCCCCAAAGGACAGTGTTAATGGACTGCTCCACGAAACATAAGTGTAACTCTGTGAGATGAATTCACACATCACCAAGAAGTTTCTAAGAAAGCTTCTTTCTAGTTTTCATCTGTGGAAATTTCCTTTGTCACTGTAATGTTCATTGCGCTATGAAGTATCTAATTGCAGATTTCCAGAAAACTGTGCTAACAAACTGATCACTGAAGAGAAACGTGTAACTCTGTGAGTTGCATTCACACATGGCAATGCAGTTTCTCAGAAAGCTTCTCCTTAGTTATTATGTGAGGATAATTCCTTTATCACCATGGGCCTCAATAGGCTCCCAAATATCACTTTGCAGATTCCACCAAAAAAGTGTTAGCAAACTGCTTCTTAAGGCAGAGGTTGTAACTCTGTGAGATGAACTCACAGATCAGAAAGAACTTTCTCAGAAAGCTTCTTTCACGTTTTGAACGGATGAAATTTCCTTTATCAGCGTAGGCCTCAATGTGATCCAAAGAAGCCCTTCTCAGTTTCCCCAAAGACAGTGTTAATGGACTGCTCCACGAAACATAAGTGTAACTCTGTGAGATGAATTCACACATCACCAAGAAGTTTCTAAGAAAGCTTCTTTCTAGTTTTCATCTGTGGAAATTTCCTTTGTCACTGTAATGTTCATTGCGCTATGAAGTATCTAATTGCAGATTTCCAGAAAACTGTGCTAACAAACTGATCACTGAAGAGAAACGTGTAACTCTGTGAGTTGCATTCACACATGGCAATGCAGTTTCTCAGAAAGCTTCTCTTTAGTTATTATGTGAGGATAATTCCTTTATCACCATGGGCCCCAATAGGCTCCCAAATATCATTTTGCAGATTACACGAACAGAGTGTTAGCCATCTGCTTCTTTGGGCAGAGGTGGTAACTCTGTGAGATGAACTCACAGATCAGAAAGAAGTTTCTCAGAAAGCTTCTTTCTCATTTTTATTGGAAGATGTTTCCATTGGCCCCATTGTTTTCAAAGGGATCGGGAATATCTGTTCTCAGATTCCACACAAATAGGGCTAGGCCACGGCCCCACGAAATACAGCTGCAACTTAGTGAGTTGAATTCACACATCACAAAGCGGTTTCTCAGAAAGCTTCCCACTTTAGTAAGACGAGGTTATTTGTGGTCTTGGAGCGCCACCGTGTGTCCTATTGCAGATTCTGCGAAAACTCTGCTAGCAAGTTTCTCAGTGGAAACAATGATGGACATCTGTGGGCTGAATTCACCCACAACAAAGAAGTTTCTGAGAAGGCTTCTCTGCAGGTTTCTCTGAGGATAGTTCCTTATTCAGCATGCGATTCAACGATATCCAAGACATCACATCTGAGATTCCTCAAAATGAGTGCTAGGAAACTCCCCCGAGAAAGGGTGATAGAACACTGTGAAATGAATTCACATATCACAAAGCAGTTTCGCAGAAAGCTTGGTTCCGCTTTCTCTTGGAGTATATTAGTTTTCTCCTTCTATTCTTCAAAGCTATCTGAAATATCACTTCTCGGAATCCACGGAAACAGTCCTAAGAAACGGCCCCAAAAAACACTGGCGTAACTCTGTGAGTTGCATTCACACATGGCAATGCAGTTTCTCACAAAGCTTCTCTTTAGTTATTATGTGAGGATAATTCCTTTATCACCATGGGCCTCAATAGGCTCCCAAATATCACTTTGCAGATTCCACCAAAAAAGTGTTAGCAAACTGCTTCTTAAGGCAGAGGTTGTAACTCTGTGAGATGAACTCACAGATCAGAAAGAAGTTTCTCAGAAAGCTTCTTTCACGTTTTGAACGGATGAAATTTCCTTTATCAGCGTAGGCCTCAATGTGATCCAAAGAAGCCCTTCTCAGTTTCCCCAAAGACAGTGTTAATGGACTGCTCCACGAAACATAAGTGTAACTCTGTGAGATGAATTCACACATCACCAAGAAGTTTCTAAGAAAGCTTCTTTCTAGTTTTCATCTGTGGAAATTTCCTTTGTCACTGTAATGTTCATTGCGCTATGAAGTATCTAATTGCAGATTCCAGAAAACTGTGCTAACAAACTGATCACTGAAGAGAAACGTGTAACTCTGTGAGTTGCATTCACACATGGCAATGCAGTTTCTCAGAAAGCTTCTCTTTAGTTATTATGTGAGGATAATTGCTTTATCACCATGGGCCCCAATAGGCTCCCAAATATCACTTTGCAGATTCCACAAAAAGAGTGTTAGCAAACTGCTTCTTGAGGCAGAGGTTGTAACTCTGTGAGATGAACTCACAGATCAGAAAGAAGTTTCTCAGAAAGCTTCTTTCACGTTTTGAACGGATGAAATTTCCTTTATCAGCGTAGGCCTCAATGTGATCCAAAGAAGCCCTTCTCAGTTTCCCCAAAGACAGTGTTAATGGACTGCTCCACGAAACATAAGTGTAACTCTGTGAGATGAATTCACACATCACCAAGAAGTTTCTAAGAAAGCTTCTTTCTAGTTTTCATCTGTGGAAATTTCCTTTGTCACTGTAATGTTCATTGCGCTGTGAAGTATCTAATTGCAGATTTCCAGAAAACTGTGCTAACAAACTGATCACTGAAGAGAAACGTGTAACTCTGTGAGTTGCATTCACACATGGCAATGCAGTTTCTCAGAAAGCTTCTCTTTAGTTATTATGTGAGGATATTCCTTATCACCATGGGCCCCAATAGGCTCCCAAATCATTGCAGATTACACGAACAGAGTGTTAGCATCTGCTTCTTGGGCAGAGGTGGTAACTCTGTGAGATGAACTCACAGATCAGAAAGAAGTTTCTCAGAAAGCCTTCTCATTTTATTGGAAGATGTTTCCAGGCCCCATTGTTTCAAAGGGATCGGGAATATCTGTTCTCAGATTCCACACAAATAGCGGCTAGGCCACGGCCCCCACGAAATACAGCTGCAACTTAGTGAGTTGAATTCACACATCACAAAGCGGTTCCAGAAAGCTTCCCACTTTAGTAAGACGAGGTTATTTGTGGTCTTGGAGCGCCACCGTGGTCCTATTGCAGATTGCGCGAAACTCTGCTAGCAAGTTTCTCAGTGGAAACAATGATGGACATCTGTGGGCTGAATTCACCCACAACAAAGAAGTTTCTGAGAAGGCTTCTCTGCAGGTTCTCTGAGGATAGTTCCTTATTCAGCATGCGATTCAACGATATCCAAGACATCACATCTGAGATTCCTCAAATGAGTGCTAGGAAACTCCCCGAGAAAGGGTGATAGAACACTGTGAAATGAATTCACATATCACAAAGCAGTTTCGCAGAAAGCTTGGTTCTCCGCTTTCTCTTGGAGTATATTTTTTCTCCTTCTATTCTTCAAAGCTATCTGAAATATCACTTCTCGGAATCCACGGAAACAGTCCTAAGAAACGGCCCAAAAAACACTGGCGTAACTCTGTGAGTTGCATTCACACATGGCAATGCAGTTTCTCAGAAAGCTTTCTCTTAGTTATTATGTGAGGATAATTCCTTTATCACCATGGGCTCAATAGGCTCCCAAATATCACTTTGCAGATTCCACCAAAAGTGTTAGCAAACTGCTTCTTAAGGCAGAGGTTGTAACTCTGTGAGATGAACTCACAGATCAGAAAGAAGTTTCTCAGAAAGCTTCTTTCACGTTTTGAACGGATGAAATTTCCTTTATCAGCGTAGGCCTCAATGTGATCCAAAGAAGCCCTTCTCAGTTTCCCCAAAGACAGTGTTAATGGACTGCTCCACGAAACATAAGTGTAACTCTGTGAGATGAATTCACACATCACCAAGAAGTTTCTAAGAAAGCTTCTTTCTAGTTTTCATCTGTGGAAATTTCCTTTGTCACTGTAATGTTCATTGCGCTATGAAGTATCTAATTGCAGATTTCCAGAAAACTGTGCTAACAAACTGATCACTGAAGAGAAACGTGTAACTCTGTGAGTTGCATTCACACATGGCAATGCAGTTTCTCAGAAAGCTTCTCCTTAGTTATTATGTGAGGATAATTCCTTTATCACCATGGGCCTCAATAGGCTCCCAAATATCACTTTGCAGATTCCACCAAAAAGTGTTAGCAAACTGCTTCTTAAGGCAGAGGTTGTAACTCTGTGAGATGAACTCACAGATCAGAAAGAAGTTTCTCAGAAAGCTTCTTTCACGTTTTGAACGGATGAAATTTCCTTTATCAGCGTAGGCCTCAATGTGATCCAAAGAAGCCCTTCTCAGTTTCCCCAAAGACAGTGTTAATGGACTGCTCCACGAAACATAAGTGTAACTCTGTGAGATGAATTCACACATCACCAAGAAGTTTCTAAGAAAGCTTCTTTCTAGTTTTCATCTGTGGAAATTTCCTTTGTCACTGTAATGTTCATTGCGCTATGAAGTATCTAATTGCAGATTTCCAGAAAACTGTGCTAACAAACTGATCACTGAAGAGAAACGTGTAACTCTGTGAGTTGCATTCACACATGGCAATGCAGTTTCTCAGAAAGCTTCTCTTTAGTTATTATGTGAGGATAATTCCTTTATCACCATGGGCCCCAATAGGCTCCCAAATATCATTTTGCAGATTACACGAACAGAGTGTTAGCCATCTGCTTCTTTGGGCAGAGGTGGTAACTCTGTGAGATGAACTCACAGATCAGAAAGAAGTTTCTCAGAAAGCTTCTTTCTCATTTTTATTGGAAGATGTTTCCATTGGCCCCATTGTTTTCAAAGGGATCGGGAATATCTGTTCTCAGATTCCACACAAATAGGGCTAGGCCACGGCCCCACGAAATACAGCTGCAACTTAGTGAGTTGAATTCACACATCACAAAGCGGTTTCTCAGAAAGCTTCCCACTTTAGTAAGACGAGGTTATTTGTGGTCTTGGAGCGCCACCGTGTGTCCTATTGCAGATTCTGCGAAAACTCTGCTAGCAAGTTTCTCAGTGGAAACAATGATGGACATCTGTGGGCTGAATTCACCCACAAGAAAGAAGTTTCTGAGAAGGCTTCTCTGCAGGTTTCTCTGAGGATAGTTCCTTATTCAGCATGCGATTCAACGATATCCAAGACATCACATCTGAGATTCCTCAAAATGAGTGCTAGGAAACTCCCCCGAGAAAGGGTGATAGAACACTGTGAAATGAATTCACATATCACAAAGCAGTTTCGCAGAAAGCTTGGTTCCGCTTTCTCTTGGAGTATATTCGTTTTCTCCTTCTATTCTTCAAAGCTATCTGAAATATCACTTCTCGGAATCCACGGAAACAGTCCTAAGAAACGGCCCCAAAAAACACTGGCGTAACTCTGTGAGTTGCATTCACACATGGCAATGCAGTTTCTCACAAAGCTTCTCTTTAGTTATTATGTGAGGATAATTCCTTTATCACCATGGGCCCCAATAGGCTCCCAAATATCACTTTGCAGATTCCAAGAAAAGAGTGTTAGCAAACTGCTTCTTGAGGCAGAGGTTGTAACTCTGTGAGATGAACTCACAGATCAGAAAGAAGTTTCTCAGAAAGCTTCTTTCACGTTTTGAACGGATGAAATTTCCTTTATCAGCGTAGGCCTCAATGTGATCCAAAGAAGCCCTTCTCAGTTTCCCCAAAGACAGTGTTAATGGACTGCTCCACGAAACATAAGTGTAACTCTGTGAGATGAATTCACACATCACCAAGAAGTTTCTAAGAAAGCTTCTTTCTAGTTTTCATCTGTGGAAATTTCCTTTGTCACTGTAATGTTCATTGCGCTATGAAGTATCTAATTGCAGATTTCCAGAAAACTGTGCTAACAAACTGATCACTGAAGAGAAACGTGTAACTCTGTGAGTTGCATTCACACATGGCAATGCAGTTTCTCAGAAAGCTTCTCTTAGTTATTATGTGAGGATAATTCCTTTATCACCATGGGCCTCAATAGGCTCCCAAATATCACTTTGCAGATTCCACCAAAAAGTGTTAGCAAACTGCTTCTTAAGGCAGAGGTTGTAACTCTGTGAGATGAACTCACAGATCAGAAAGAAGTTTCTCAGAAAGCTTCTTTCACGTTTTGAACGGATGAAATTTCCTTTATCAGCGTAGGCCTCAATGTGATCCAAAGAAGCCCTTCTCAGTTTCCCCAAAGACAGTGTTAATGGACTGCTCCACGAAACATAAGTGTAACTCTGTGAGATGAATTCACACATCACCAAGAAGTTTCTAAGAAAGCTTCTTTCTAGTTTTCATCTGTGGAAATTTCCTTTGTCACTGTAATGTTCATTGCGCTGTGAAGTATCTAATTGCAGATTTCCAGAAAACTGTGCTAACAAACTGATCACTGAAGAGAAACGTGTAACTCTGTGAGTTGCATTCACACATGGCAATGCAGTTTCTCAGAAAGCTTCTCCTTAGTTATTATGTGAGGATAATTCCTTTATCACCATGGGCCTCAATAGGCTCCCAAATATCACTTTGCAGATTCCACCAAAAAAGTGTTAGCAAACTGCTTCTTAAGGCAGAGGTTGTAACTCTGTGAGATGAACTCACAGATCAGAAAGAAGTTTCTCAGAAAGCTTCTTTCACGTTTTGAACGGATGAAATTTCCTTTATCAGCGTAGGCCTCAATGTGATCCAAAGAAGCCCTTCTCAGTTTCCCCAAAGACAGTGTTAATGGACTGCTCCACGAAACATAAGTGTAACTCTGTGAGATGAATTCACACATCACCAAGAAGTTTCTAAGAAAGCTTCTTTCTAGTTTTCATCTGTGGAAATTTCCTTTGTCACTGTAATGTTCATTGCGCTATGAAGTATCTAATTGCAGATTTCCAGAAAACTGTGCTAACAAACTGATCACTGAAGAGAAACGTGTAACTCTGTGAGTTGCATTCACACATGGCAATGCAGTTTCTCAGAAAGCTTCTCTTAGTTATTATGTGAGGATAATTCCTTTATCACCATGGGCCTCAATAGGCTCCCAAATATCACTTTGCAGATTCCACCAAAAAAGTGTTAGCAAACTGCTTCTTAAGGCAGAGGTTGTAACTCTGTGAGATGAACTCACAGATCAGAAAGAAGTTTCTCAGAAAGCTTCTTTCACGTTTTGAACGGATGAAATTTCCTTTATCAGCGTAGGCCTCAATGTGATCCAAAGAAGCCCTTCTCAGTTTCCCCAAAGACAGTGTTAATGGACTGCTCCACGAAACATAAGTGTAACTCTGTGAGATGAATTCACACATCACCAAGAAGTTTCTAAGAAAGCTTCTTTCTAGTTTTCATCTGTGGAAATTTCCTTTGTCACTGTAATGTTCATTGCGCTGTGAAGTATCTAATTGCAGATTTCCAGAAAACTGTGCTAACAAACTGATCACTGAAGAGAAACGTGTAACTCTGTGAGTTGCATTCACACATGGCAATGCAGTTTCTCAGAAAGCTTCTCCTTAGTTATTATGTGAGGATAATTCCTTTATCACCATGGGCCTCAATAGGCTCCCAAATATCACTTTGCAGATTCCACGAAAAGAGTGTTAGCAAACTGCTTCTTGAGGCAGAGGTTGTAACTCTGTGAGATGAACTCACAGATCAGAAAGAAGTTTCTCAGAAAGCTTCTTTCACGTTTTGAACGGATGAAATTTCCTTTATCAGCGTAGGCCTCAATGTGATCCAAAGAAGCCCTTCTCAGTTTCCCCAAAGACAGTGTTAATGGACTGCTCCACGAAACATAAGTGTAACTCTGTGAGATGAATTCACACATCACCAAGAAGTTTCTAAGAAAGCTTCTTTCTAGTTTTCATCTGTGGAAATTTCCTTTGTCACTGTAATGTTCATTGCGCTAGTGAAGTATCTAATTGCAGATTTCCAGAAAACTGTGCTAACAAACTGATCACTGAAGAGAAACGTGTAACTCTGTGAGTTGCATTCACACATGGCAATGCAGTTTCTCAGAAAGCTTCTCCTTAGTTATTATGTGAGGATAATTCCTTTATCACCATGGGCCTCAATAGGCTCCCAAATATCACTTTGCAGATTCCACCAAAAAAGTGTTAGCAAACTGCTTCTTAAGGCAGAGGTTGTAACTCTGTGAGATGAACTCACAGATCAGAAAGAAGTTTCTCAGAAAGCTTCTTTCACGTTTTGAACGGATGAAATTTCCTTTCTCAGCGTAGGCCTCAATGTGATCCAAAGAAGCCCTTCTCAGTTTCCCCAAAGACAGTGTTAATGGACTGCTCCACGAAACATAAGTGTAACTCTGTGAGATGAATTCACACATCACCAAGAAGTTTCTAAGAAAGCTTCTTTCTAGTTTTCATCTGTGGAAATTTCCTTTGTCACTGTAATGTTCATTGCGCTATGAAGTATCTAATTGCAGATTTCCAGAAAACTGTGCTAACAAACTGATCACTGAAGAGAAACGTGTAACTCTGTGAGTTGCATTCACACATGCAATGCAGTTTCTCAGAAAGCTTCTCTTAGTTATTATGTGAGGATAATTCTTTATCACCATGGGCCCCAATAGCTCCCAATATCACTTTGCAGATTCCACCAAAAATGTTAGCAAACTGCTTCTTGAGGCAGAGGTTGTAACTCTGTGAGATGAACTCACAGATCAGAAAGAAGTTTCTCAGAAAGCTTCTTTCACGTTTTGAACGGATGAAATTTCCTTTATCAGCGTAGGCAATGTGATCCAAAGAAGCCCTTCTCAGTTTCCCCAAAGACAGTGTTAATGGACTGCTCCACGAAACATAAGTGTAACTCTGTGAGATGAATTCACACATCACCAAGAAGTTTCTAAGAAAGCTTCTTTCTAGTTTTCATCTGTGGAAATTTCCTTTGTCACTGTAATGTTCATTGCGCTGTGAAGTATCTAATTGCAGATTTCCAGAAAACTGTGCTAACAAACTGATCACTGAAGAGAAACGTGTAACTCTGTGAGTTGCATTCACACATGGCAATGCAGTTTCTCAGAAAGCTTCTCTTTAGTTATTATGTGAGGATAATTCCTTTATCACCATGGGCCTCAATAGGCTCCCAAATATCACTTTGCAGATTCCACCAAAAAAGTGTTAGCAAACTGCTTCTTAAGGCAGAGGTTGTAACTCTGTGAGATGAACTCACAGATCAGAAAGAAGTTTCTCAGAAAGCTTCTTTCACGTTTTGAACGGATGAAATTTCCTTTATCAGCGTAGGCCTCAATGTGATCCAAAGAAGCCCTTCTCAGTTTCCCCAAAGACAGTGTTAATGGACTGCTCCACGAAACATAAGTGTAACTCTGTGAGATGAATTCACACATCACCAAGAAGTTTCTAAGAAAGCTTCTTTCTAGTTTTCATCTGTGGAAATTTACTTTGTCACTGTAATGTTCATTGCGCTATGAAGTATCTAATTGCAGATTTCCAGAAAACTGTGCTAACAAACTGATCACTGAAGAGAAACGTGTAACTCTGTGAGTTGCATTCACACATGGCAATGCAGTTTCTCAGAAAGCTTCTCCTTAGTTATTATGTGAGGATAATTCCTTTATCACCATGGGCCTCAATAGGCTCCCAAATATCACTTTGCAGATTCCAAGAAAAGAGTGTTAGCAAACTGCTTCTTGAGGCAGAGGTTGTAACTCTGTGAGATGAACTCACAGATCAGAAAGAAGTTTCTCAGAAAGCTTCTTTCACGTTTTGAACGGATGAAATTTCCTTTATCAGCGTAGGCCTCAATGTGATCCAAAGAAGCCCTTCTCAGTTTCCCCAAAGACAGTGTTAATGGACTGCTCCACGAAACATAAGTGTAACTCTGTGAGATGAATTCACACATCACCAAGAAGTTTCTAAGAAAGCTTCTTTCTAGTTTTCATCTGTGGAAATTTCCTTTGTCACTGTAATGTTCATTGCGCTATGAAGTATCTAATTGCAGATTTCCAGAAAACTGTGCTAACAAACTGATCACTGAAGAGAAACGTGTAACTCTGTGAGTTGCATTCACACATGGCAATGCAGTTTCTCAGAAAGCTTCTCTTTAGTTATTATGTGAGGATAATTCCTTTATCACCATGGGCCCCAATAGGCTCCCAAATATCATTTTGCAGATTACACGAACAGAGTGTTAGCCATCTGCTTCTTTGGGCAGAGGTGGTAACTCTGTGAGATGAACTCACAGATCAGAAAGAAGTTTCTCAGAAAGCTTCTTTCTCATTTTTATTGGAAGATGTTTCCATTGGCCCCATTGTTTTCAAAGGGATCGGGAATATCTGTTCTCAGATTCCACACAAATAGGGCTAGGCCACGGCCCCACGAAATACAGCTGCAACTTAGTGAGTTGAATTCACACATCACAAAGCGGTTTCTCAGAAAGCTTCCCACTTTAGTAAGACGAGGTTATTTGTGGTCTTGGAGCGCCACCGTGTGTCCTATTGCAGATTCTGCGAAAACTCTGCTAGCAAGTTTCTCAGTGGAAACAATGATGGACATCTGTGGGCTGAATTCACCCACAAGAAAGAAGTTTCTGAGAAGGCTTCTCTGCAGGTTTCTCTGAGGATAGTTCCTTATTCAGCATGCGATTCAACGATATCCAAGACATCACATCTGAGATTCCTCAAAATGAGTGCTAGGAAACTCCCCCGAGAAAGGGTGATAGAACACTGTGAAATGAATTCACATATCACAAAGCAGTTTCGCAGAAAGCTTGGTTCCGCTTTCTCTTGGAGTATATTCGTTTTCTCCTTCTATTCTTCAAAGCTATCTGAAATATCACTTCTCGGAATCCACGGAAACAGTCCTACGAAACGGCCCCAAAAAACACTGGCGTAACTCTGTGAGTTGCATTCACACATAGCAATGCAGTTTCTCACAAAGCTTCTCTTTAGTTATTATGTGAGGATAATTCCTTTATCACCATGGGCCCCAATAGGCTCCCAAATATCACTTTGCAGATTCCAAGAAAAGAGTGTTAGCAAACTGCTTCTTGAGGCAGAGGTTGTAACTCTGTGAGATGAACTCACAGATCAGAAAGAAGTTTCTCAGAAAGCTTCTTTCACGTTTTGAACGGATGAAATTTCCTTTATCAGCGTAGGCCTCAATGTGATCCAAAGAAGCCCTTCTCAGTTTCCCCAAAGACAGTGTTAATGGACTGCTCCACGAAACATAAGTGTAACTCTGTGAGATGAATTCACACATCACCAAGAAGTTTCTAAGAAAGCTTCTTTCTAGTTTTCATCTGTGGAAATTTCCTTTGTCACTGTAATGTTCATTGCGCTATGAAGTATCTAATTGCAGATTTCCAGAAAACTGTGCTAACAAACTGATCACTGAAGAGAAACGTGTAACTCTGTGAGTTGCATTCACACATGGCAATGCAGTTTCTCAGAAAGCTTCTCTTAGTTATTATGTGAGGATAATTCCTTTATCACCATGGGCCTCAATAGGCTCCCAAATATCACTTTGCAGATTCCACCAAAAAAGTGTTAGCAAACTGCTTCTTAAGGCAGAGGTTGTAACTCTGTGAGATGAACTCACAGATCAGAAAGAAGTTTCTCAGAAAGCTTCTTTCACGTTTTGAACGGATGAAATTTCCTTTCTCAGCGTAGGCCTCAATGTGATCCAAAGAAGCCCTTCTCAGTTTCCCCAAAGACAGTGTTAATGGACTGCTCCACGAAACATAAGTGTAACTCTGTGAGATGAATTCACACATCACCAAGAAGTTTCTAAGAAAGCTTCTTTCTAGTTTTCATCTGTGGAAATTTCCTTTGTCACTGTAATGTTCATTGCGCTGTGAAGTATCTAATTGCAGATTTCCAGAAAACTGTGCTAACAAACTGATCACTGAAGAGAAACGTGTAACTCTGTGAGTTGCATTCACACATGGCAATGCAGTTTCTCAGAAAGCTTCTCTTTAGTTATTATGTGAGGATAATTCCTTTATCACCATGGGCCTCAATAGGCTCCCAAATATCACTTTGCAGATTCCACCAAAAAGTGTTAGCAAACTGCTTCTTAAGGCAGAGGTTGTAACTCTGTGAGATGAACTCACAGATCAGAAAGAAGTTTCTCAGAAAGCTTCTTTCACGTTTTGAACGGATGAAATTTCCTTTATCAGCGTAGGCCTCAATGTGATCCAAAGAAGCCCTTCTCAGTTTCCCCAAAGACAGTGTTAATGGACTGCTCCACGAAACATAAGTGTAACTCTGTGAGATGAATTCACACATCACCAAGAAGTTTCTAAGAAAGCTTCTTTCTAGTTTTCATCTGTGGAAATTTCCTTTGTCACTGTAATGTTCATTGCGCTATGAAGTATCTAATTGCAGATTTCCAGAAAACTGTGCTAACAAACTGATCACTGAAGAGAAACGTGTAACTCTGTGAGTTGCATTCACACATGGCAATGCAGTTTCTCACAAAGCTTCTCCTTAGTTATTATGTGAGGATAATTCCTTTATCACCATGGGCCTCAATAGGCTCCCAAATATCACTTTGCAGATTCCACCAAAAAGTGTTAGCAAACTGCTTCTTAAGGCAGAGGTTGTAACTCTGTGAGATGAACTCACAGATCAGAAAGAAGTTTCTCAGAAAGCTTCTTTCACGTTTTGAACGGATGAAATTTCCTTTATCAGCGTAGGCCTCAATGTGATCCAAAGAAGCCCTTCTCAGTTTCCCCAAAGACAGTGTTAATGGACTGCTCCACGAAACATAAGTGTAACTCTGTGAGATGAATTCACACATCACCAAGAAGTTTCTAAGAAAGCTTCTTTCTAGTTTTCATCTGTGGAAATTTCCTTTGTCACTGTAATGTTCATTGCGCTATGAAGTATCTAATTGCAGATTCCAGAAAACTGTGCTAACAAACTGATCACTGAAGAGAAACGTGTAACTCTGTGAGTTGCATTCACACATGGCAATGCAGTTTCTCAGAAAGCTTCTCTTTAGTTATTATGTGAGGATAATTCCTTTATCACCATGGGCCCCAATAGGCTCCCAAATATCATTTTGCAGATTACACGAACAGAGTGTTAGCCATCTGCTTCTTTGGGCAGAGGTGGTAACTCTGTGAGATGAACTCACAGATCAGAAAGAAGTTTCTCAGAAAGCTTCTTTCTCATTTTTATTGGAAGATGTTTCCATTGGCCCCATTGTTTTCAAAGGGATCGGGAATATCTGTTCTCAGATTCCACACAAATAGGGCTAGGCCACGGCCCCACGAAATACAGCTGCAACTTAGTGAGTTGAATTCACACATCACAAAGCGGTTTCTCAGAAAGCTTCCCACTTTAGTAAGACGAGGTTATTTGTGGTCTTGGAGCGCCACCGTGTGTCCTATTGCAGATTCTGCGAAAACTCTGCTAGCAAGTTTCTCAGTGGAAACAATGATGGACATCTGTGGGCTGAATTCACCCACAAGAAAGAAGTTTCTGAGAAGGCTTCTCTGCAGGTTTCTCTGAGGATAGTTCCTTATTCAGCATGCGATTCAACGATATCCAAGACATCACATCTGAGATTCCTCAAAATGAGTGCTAGGAAACTCCCCCGAGAAAGGGTGATAGAACACTGTGAAATGAATTCACATATCACAAAGCAGTTTCGCAGAAAGCTTGGTTCCGCTTTCTCTTGGAGTATATTAGTTTTCTCCTTCTATTCTTCAAAGCTATCTGAAATATCACTTCTCGGAATCCACGGAAACAGTCCTAAGAAACGGCCCCAAAAAACACTGGCGTAACTCTGTGAGTTGCATTCACACATGGCAATGCAGTTTCTCACAAAGCTTCTCTTTAGTTATTATGTGAGGATAATTCCTTTATCACCATGGGCCCCAATAGGCTCCCAAATATCACTTTGCAGATTCCAAGAAAAGAGTGTTAGCAAACTGCTTCTTGAGGCAGAGGTTGTAACTCTGTGAGATGAACTCACAGATCAGAAAGAAGTTTCTCAGAAAGCTTCTTTCACGTTTTGAACGGATGAAATTTCCTTTATCAGCGTAGGCCTCAATGTGATCCAAAGAAGCCCTTCTCAGTTTCCCCAAAGACAGTGTTAATGGACTGCTCCACGAAACATAAGTGTAACTCTGTGAGATGAATTCACACATCACCAAGAAGTTTCTAAGAAAGCTTCTTTCTAGTTTTCATCTGTGGAAATTTCCTTTGTCACTGTAATGTTCATTGCGCTGTGAAGTATCTAATTGCAGATTTCCAGAAAACTGTGCTAACAAACTGATCACTGAAGAGAAACGTGTAACTCTGTGAGTTGCATTCACACATGGCAATGCAGTTTCTCAGAAAGCTTCTCTTAGTTATTATGTGAGGATAATTCCTTTATCACCATGGGCCTCAATAGGCTCCCAAATATCACTTTGCAGATTCCACCAAAAAAGTGTTAGCAAACTGCTTCTTAAGGCAGAGGTTGTAACTCTGTGAGATGAACTCACAGATCAGAAAGAAGTTTCTCAGAAAGCTTCTTTCACGTTTTGAACGGATGAAATTTCCTTTATCAGCGTAGGCCTCAATGTGATCCAAAGAAGCCCTTCTCAGTTTCCCCAAAGACAGTGTTAATGGACTGCTCCACGAAACATAAGTGTAACTCTGTGAGATGAATTCACACATCACCAAGAAGTTTCTAAGAAAGCTTCTTTCTAGTTTTCATCTGTGGAAATTTCCTTTGTCACTGTAATGTTCATTGCGCTGTGAAGTATCTAATTGCAGATTTCCAGAAAACTGTGCTAACAAACTGATCACTGAAGAGAAACGTGTAACTCTGTGAGTTGCATTCACACATGGCAATGCAGTTTCTCAGAAAGCTTCTCTTAGTTATTATGTGAGGATAATTCCTTTATCACCATGGGCCTCAATAGGCTCCCAAATATCACTTTGCAGATTCCACCAAAAAAGTGTTAGCAAACTGCTTCTTAAGGCAGAGGTTGTAACTCTGTGAGATGAACTCACAGATCAGAAAGAAGTTTCTCAGAAAGCTTCTTTCACGTTTTGAACGGATGAAATTTCCTTTATCAGCGTAGGCCTCAATGTGATCCAAAGAAGCCCTTCTCAGTTTCCCCAAAGACAGTGTTAATGGACTGCTCCACGAAACATAAGTGTAACTCTGTGAGATGAATTCACACATCACCAAGAAGTTTCTAAGAAAGCTTCTTTCTAGTTTTCATCTGTGGAAATTTCCTTTGTCACTGTAATGTTCATTGCGCTATGAAGTATCTAATTGCAGATTTCCAGAAAACTGTGCTAACAAACTGATCACTGAAGAGAAACGTATAACTCTGTGAGTTGCATTCACACATGGCAATGCAGTTTCTCAGAAAGCTTCTCTTTAGTTATTATGTGAGGATAATTCCTTTATCACCATGGGCCCCAATAGGCTCCCAAATATCATTTTGCAGATTACACGAACAGAGTGTTAGCCATCTGCTTCTTTGGGCAGAGGTGGTAACTCTGTGAGATGAACTCACAGATCAGAAAGAAGTTTCTCAGAAAGCTTCTTTCTCATTTTTATTGGAAGATGTTTCCATTGGCCCCATTGTTTTCAAAGGGATCGGGAATATCTGTTCTCAGATTCCACACAAATAGGGCTAGGCCACGGCCCCACGAAATACAGCTGCAACTTAGTGAGTTGAATTCACACATCACAAAGCGGTTTCTCAGAAAGCTTCCCACTTTAGTAAGACGAGGTTATTTGTGGTCTTGGAGCGCCACCGTGTGTCCTATTGCAGATTCTGCGAAAACTCTGCTAGCAAGTTTCTCAGTGGAAACAATGATGGACATCTGTGGGCTGAATTCACCCACAAGAAAGAAGTTTCTGAGAAGGCTTCTCTGCAGGTTTCTCTGAGGATAGTTCCTTATTCAGCATGCGATTCAACGATATCCAAGACATCACATCTGAGATTCCTCAAAATGAGTGCTAGGAAACTCCCCCGAGAAAGGGTGATAGAACACTGTGAAATGAATTCACATATCACAAAGCAGTTTCGCAGAAAGCTTGGTTCCGCTTTCTCTTGGAGTATATTAGTTTTCTCCTTCTATTCTTCAAAGCTATCTGAAATATCACTTCTCGGAATCCACGGAAACAGTCCTAAGAAACGGCCCCAAAAAACACTGGCGTAACTCTGTGAGTTGCATTCACACATGGCAATGCAGTTTCTCACAAAGCTTCTCTTTAGTTATTATGTGAGGATAATTCCTTTATCACCATGGGCCCCAATAGGCTCCCAAATATCACTTTGCAGATTCCAAGAAAAGAGTGTTAGCAAACTGCTTCTTGAGGCAGAGGTTGTAACTCTGTGAGATGAACTCACAGATCAGAAAGAAGTTTCTCAGAAAGCTTCTTTCACGTTTTGAACGGATGAAATTTCCTTTATCAGCGTAGGCCTCAATGTGATCCAAAGAAGCCCTTCTCAGTTTCCCCAAAGACAGTGTTAATGGACTGCTCCACGAAACATAAGTGTAACTCTGTGAGATGAATTCACACATCACCAAGAAGTTTCTAAGAAAGCTTCTTTCTAGTTTTCATCTGTGGAAATTTCCTTTGTCACTGTAATGTTCATTGCGCTGTGAAGTATCTAATTGCAGATTTCCAGAAAACTGTGCTAACAAACTGATCACTGAAGAGAAACGTGTAACTCTGTGAGTTGCATTCACACATGGCAATGCAGTTTCTCAGAAAGCTTCTCCTTAGTTATTATGTGAGGATAATTCCTTTATCACCATGGGCCTCAATAGGCTCCCAAATATCACTTTGCAGATTCCACCAAAAAAGTGTTAGCAAACTGCTTCTTAAGGCAGAGGTTGTAACTCTGTGAGATGAACTCACAGATCAGAAAGAACTTTCTCAAAAAGCTTCTTTCACGTTTTGAACGGATGAAATTTCCTTTATCAGCGTAGGCCTCAATGTGATCCAAAGAAGCCCTTCTCAGTTTCCCCAAAGACAGTGTTAATGGACTGCTCCACGAAACATAAGTGTAACTCTGTGAGATGAATTCACACATCACCAAGAAGTTTCTAAGAAAGCTTCTTTCTAGTTTTCATCTGTGGAAATTTCCTTTGTCACTGTAATGTTCATTGCGCTGTGAAGTATCTAATTGCAGATTTCCAGAAAACTGTGCTAACAAACTGATCACTGAAGAGCAACGTGTAACTCTGTGAGTTGCATTCACACATGGCAATGCAGTTTCTCAGAAAGTTTCTCTTTAGTTATTATGAGAGGATAATTCCTTTATCACCATGGGCCTCAATAGGCTCCCAAATATCAATTTGCAGATTCCACCAAAAATTGTTAGCAAACTGCTTCTTAAGGCAGAGGTTGTAACTCTGTGAGATGAACTCACAGATCAGAAAGAAGTTTCTCAGAAAGCTTCTTTCACGTTTTGAACGGATGAAATTTCCTTTATCAGCGTAAGCCTCAATGTGATCCAAAGAAGCCCTTCTCAGTTTCCCCAAAGGCAGTGTTAATGGACTGCTCCACGAAACATAAGTGTAACTCTGTGAGATGAATTCACACATCACCAAGAAGTTTCTAAGAAAGCTTCTTTCTAGTTTTCATCTGTGGAAATTTCCTTTGTCACTGTAATGTTCATTGCGCTATGAAGTATCTAATTGCAGATTTCCAGAAAACTGTGCTAACAAACTGATCACTGAAGAGAAACGTGTAACTCTGTGAGTTGCATTCACACATGGCAATGCAGTTTCTCACAAAGCTTCTCCTTAGTTATTATGTGAGGATAATTCCTTTATCACCATGGGCCTCAATAGGCTCCCAAATATCACTTTGCAGATTCCACCAAAAAAGTGTTAGCAAACTGCTTCTTAAGGCAGAGGTTGTAACTCTGTGAGATGAACTCACAGATCAGAAAGAAGTTTCTCAGAAAGCTTCTTTCACGTTTTGAACGGATGAAATTTCCTTTATCAGCGTAGGCCTCAATGTGATCCAAAGAAGCCCTTCTCAGTTTCCCCAAAGACAGTGTTAATGGACTGCTCCACGAAACATAAGTGTAACTCTGTGAGATGAATTCACACATCACCAAGAAGTTTCTAAGAAAGCTTCTTTCTAGTTTTCATCTGTGGAAATTTCCTTTGTCACTGTAATGTTCATTGCGCTATGAAGTATCTAATTGCAGATTCCAGAAAACTGTGCTAACAAACTGATCACTGAAGAGAAACGTGTAACTCTGTGAGTTGCATTCACACATGGCAATGCAGTTTCTCAGAAAGCTTCTCTTTAGTTATTATGTGAGGATAATTCCTTTATCACCATGGGCCCCAATAGGCTCCCAAATATCATTTTGCAGATTACACGAACAGAGTGTTAGCCATCTGCTTCTTTGGGCAGAGGTGGTAACTCTGTGAGATGAACTCACAGATCAGAAAGAAGTTTCTCAGAAAGCTTCTTTCTCATTTTTATTGGAAGATGTTTCCATTGACCCCATTGTTTTCAAAGGGATCGGGAATATCTGTTCTCAGATTCCACACAAATAGGGCTAGGCCACGGCCCCACGAAATACAGCTGCAACTTAGTGAGTTGAATTCACACATCACAAAGCGGTTTCTCAGAAAGCTTCCCACTTTAGTAAGACGAGGTTATTTGTGGTCTTGGAGCGCCACCGTGTGTCCTATTGCAGATTCTGCGAAAACTCTGCTAGCAAGTTTCTCAGTGGAAACAATGATGGACATCTGTGGGCTGAATTCACCCACAACAAAGAAGTTTCTGAGAAGGCTTCTCTGCAGGTTTCTCTGAGGATAGTTCCTTATTCAGCATGCGATTCAACGATATCCAAGACATCACATCTGAGATTCCTCAAAATGAGTGCTAGGAAACTCCCCCGAGAAAGGGTGATAGAACACTGTGAAATGAATTCACATATCACAAAGCAGTTTCGCAGAAAGCTTGGTTCCGCTTTCTCTTGGAGTATATTCGTTTTCTCCTTCTATTCTTCAAAGCTATCTGAAATATCACTTCTCGGAATCCACGGAAACAGTCCTACGAAACGGCCCCAAAAAACACTGGCGTAACTCTGTGAGTTGCATTCACACATAGCAATGCAGTTTCTCACAAAGCTTCTCTTTAGTTATTATGTGAGGATAATTCCTTTATCACCATGGGCCCCAATAGGCTCCCAAATATCACTTTGCAGATTCCACGAAAAGAGTGTTAGCAAACTGCTTCTTGAGGCAGAGGTTGTAACTCTGTGAGATGAACTCACAGATCAGAAAGAAGTTTCTCAGAAAGCTTCTTTCACGTTTTGAACGGATGAAATTTCCTTTATCAGCGTAGGCCTCAATGTGATCCAAAGAAGCCCTTCTCAGTTTCCCCAAAGACAGTGTTAATGGACTGCTCCACGAAACATAAGTGTAACTCTGTGAGATGAATTCACACATCACCAAGAAGTTTCTAAGAAAGCTTCTTTCTAGTTTTCATCTGTGGAAATTTCCTTTGTCACTGTAATGTTCATTGCGCTATGAAGTATCTAATTGCAGATTTCCAGAAAACTGTGCTAACAAACTGATCACTGAAGAGAAACGTGTAACTCTGTGAGTTGCATTCACACATGGCAATGCAGTTTCTCAGAAAGCTTCTCTTTAGTTATTATGTGAGGATAATTCCTTTATCACCATGGGCCTCAATAGGCTCCCAAATATCACTTTGCAGATTCCACAAAAAAGTGTTAGCAAACTGCTTCTTAAGGCAGAGGTTGTAACTCTGTGAGATGAACTCACAGATCAGAAAGAAGTTTCTCAGAAAGCTTCTTTCACGTTTTGAACGGATGAAATTTCCTTTATCAGCGTAGGCCTCAATGTGATCCAAAGAAGCCCTTCTCAGTTTCCCCAAAGACAGTGTTAATGGACTGCTCCACGAAACATAAGTGTAACTCTGTGAGATGAATTCACACATCACCAAGAAGTTTCTAAGAAAGCTTCTTTCTAGTTTTCATCTGTGGAAATTTCCTTTGTCACTGTAATGTTCATTGCGCTATGAAGTATCTAATTGCAGATTCCAGAAAACTGTGCTAACAAACTGATCACTGAAGAGAAACGTGTAACTCTGTGAGTTGCATTCACACATGGCAATGCAGTTTCTCAGAAAGCTTCTCTTTAGTTATTATGTGAGGATAATTCCTTTATCACCATGGGCCCCAATAGGCTCCCAAATATCATTTTGCAGATTACACGAACAGAGTGTTAGCCATCTGCTTCTTTGGGCAGAGGTGGTAACTCTGTGAGATGAACTCACAGATCAGAAAGAAGTTTCTCAGAAAGCTTCTTTCTCATTTTTATTGGAAGATGTTTCCATTGGCCCCATTGTTTTCAAAGGGATCGGGAATATCTGTTCTCAGATTCCACACAAATAG
The DNA here is from genome assembly GCF_007565055.1 of Rhinopithecus roxellana. Taxonomy (NCBI): domain Eukaryota; kingdom Metazoa; phylum Chordata; class Mammalia; order Primates; family Cercopithecidae; genus Rhinopithecus; species Rhinopithecus roxellana. The sequence goes on along the minus strand of NW_022142258.1, from coordinate 90,234 downwards.
GGCTAGGCCACGGCCCCACGAAATACAGCTGCAACTTAGTGAGTTGAATTCACACATCACAAAGCGGTTTCTCAGAAAGCTTCCCACTTTAGTAAGACGAGGTTATTTGTGGTCTTGGAGCGCCACCGTGTGTCCTATTGCAGATTCTGCGAAAACTCTGCTAGCAAGTTTCTCAGTGGAAACAATGATGGACATCTGTGGGCTGAATTCACCCACAACAAAGAAGTTTCTGAGAAGGCTTCTCTGCAGGTTTCTCTGAGGATAGTTCCTTATTCAGCATGCGATTCAACGATATCCAAGACATCACATCTGAGATTCCTCAAAATGAGTGCTAGGAAACTCCCCCGAGAAAGGGTGATAGAACACTGTGAAATGAATTCACATATCACAAAGCAGTTTCGCAGAAAGCTTGGTTCCGCTTTCTCTTGGAGTATATTAGTTTTCTCCTTCTATTCTTCAAAGCTATCTGAAATATCACTTCTCGGAATCCACGGAAACAGTCCTAAGAAACGGCCCCAAAAAACACTGGCGTAACTCTGTGAGTTGCATTCACACATGGCAATGCAGTTTCTCACAAAGCTTCTCTTTAGTTATTATGTGAGGATAATTCCTTTATCACCATGGGCCTCAATAGGCTCCCAAATATCACTTTGCAGATTCCACCAAAAAAGTGTTAGCAAACTGCTTCTTAAGGCAGAGGTTGTAACTCTGTGAGATGAACTCACAGATCAGAAAGAACTTTCTCAGAAAGCTTCTTTCACGTTTTGAACGGATGAAATTTCCTTTATCAGCGTAGGCCTCAATGTGATCCAAAGAAGCCCTTCTCAGTTTCCCCAAAGACAGTGTTAATGGACTGCTCCACGAAACATAAGTGTAACTCTGTGAGATGAATTCACACATCACCAAGAAGTTTCTAAGAAAGCTTCTTTCTAGTTTTCATCTGTGGAAATTTCCTTTGTCACTGTAATGTTCATTGCGCTATGAAGTATCTAATTGCAGATTTCCAGAAAACTGTGCTAACAAACTGATCACTGAAGAGAAACGTGTAACTCTGTGAGTTGCATTCACACATGGCAATGCAGTTTCTCAGAAAGCTTCTCTTTAGTTATTATGTGAGGATATTTCCTTTATCACCATGGGCCTCAATAGGCTCCCAACTATCACTTTGCAGATTCCACGAAAAGAGTGTTAGCAAACTGCTTCTTGAGGCAGAGGTTGTAACTCTGTGAGATGAACTCACAGATCAGAAAGAAGTTTCTCAGAAAGCTTCTTTCACGTTTTGAACGGATGAAATTTCCTTTATCAGCGTAGGCCTCAATGTGATCCAAAGAAGCCCTTCTCAGATTCCCCAAAGACAGTGTTAATGGACTGCTCCACGAAACATAAGTGTAACTCTGTGAGATGAATTCACACATCACCAAGAAGTTTCTAAGAAAGCTTCTTTCTAGTTTTCATCTGTGGACATTTCCTTTGTCACTGTAATGTTCATTGCGCTGTGAAGTATCTAATTGCAGATTTCCAGAAAACTGTGCTAACAAACTGATCACTGAAGAGAGACGTGTAACTCTGTGAGTTGCATTCACACATGGCAATGCAGTTTCTCAGAAAGCTTCTCTTTAGTTATTATGAGAGGATAATTCCTTTATCACCATGGGCCTCAATAGGCTCCCAAATATCACTTTGCAGATTCCACCAAAAATTGTTAGCAAACTGCTTCTTAAGGCAGAGGTTGTAACTCTGTGAGATGAACTCACAGATCAGAAAGAAGTTTCTCAGAAAGCTTCTTTCACGTTTTGAACGGATGAAATTTCCTTTATCAGCGTAGGCCTCAATGTGATCCAAAGAAGCCCTTCTCAGTTTCCCCAAAGACAGTGTTAATGGACTGCTCCACGAAACATAAGTGTAACTCTGTGAGATGAATTCACACATCACCAAGAAGTTTCTAAGAAAGCTTCTTTCTAGTTTTCATCTGTGGAAATTTCCTTTGTCACTGTAATGTTCATTGCGCTATGAAGTATCTAATTGCAGATTTCCAGAAAACTGTGCTAACAAACTGATCACTGAAGAGAAACGTGTAACTCTGTGAGTTGCATTCACACATGGCAATGCAGTTTCTCAGAAAGCTTCTCCTTAGTTATTATGTGAGGATAATTCCTTTATCACCATGGGCCTCAATAGGCTCCCAAATATCACTTTGCAGATTCCACCAAAAAAGTGTTAGCAAACTGCTTCTTAAGGCAGAGGTTGTAACTCTGTGAGATGAACTCACAGATCAGAAAGAACTTTCTCAAAAGCTTCTTTCACGTTTTGAACGGATGAAATTTCCTTTATCAGCGTAGGCCTCAATGTGATCCAAAGAAGCCCTTCTCAGTTTCCCCAAAGACAGTGTTAATGGACTGCTCCACGAAACATAAGTGTAACTCTGTGAGATGAATTCACACATCACCAAGAAGTTTCTAAGAAAGCTTCTTTCTAGTTTTCATCTGTGGAAATTTCCTTTGTCACTGTAATGTTCATTGCGCTATGAAGTATCTAATTGCAGATTCCAGAAAACTGTGCTAACAAACTGATCACTGAAGAGAAACGTGTAACTCTGTGAGTTGCATTCACACATGGCAATGCAGTTTCTCAGAAAGCTTCTCCTTAGTTATTATGTGAGGATAATTCCTTTATCACCATGGGCCTCAATAGGCTCCCAAATATCACTTTGCAGATTCCACCAAAAAAGTGTTAGCAAACTGCTTCTTAAGGCAGAGGTTGTAACTACTGTGAGATGAACTCACAGATCAGAAAGAACTTTCTCAAAAAGCTTCTTTCACGTTTTGAACGGATGAAATTTCCTTTCTCAGCGTAGGCCTCAATGTGATCCAAAGAAGCCCTTCTCAGTTTCCCCAAAGACAGTGTTAATGGACTGCTCCACGAAACATAAGTGTAACTCTGTGAGATGAATTCACACATCACCAAGAAGTTTCTAAGAAAGCTTCTTTCTAGTTTTCATCTGTGGAAATTTCCTTTGTCACTGTAATGTTCATTGCGCTATGAAGTATCTAATTGCAGATTCCAGAAAACTGTGCTAACAAACTGATCACTGAAGAGAAACGTGTAACTCTGTGAGTTGCATTCACACATGGCAATGCAGTTTCTCAGAAAGCTTCTCTTTAGTTATTATGTGAGGATATTGCTTTATCACCATGGGCCCCAATAGGCTCCCTAATTATCACTTTGCAGATTCCACGAAAAGCGTGTTAGCAAACTGCTTCTTGAGGCAGAGGTTGTAACTCTGTGAGATGAACTCACAGATCAGAAAGAAGTTTCTCAGAAAGCTTCTTTCACGTTTTGAACGGATGAAATTCCTTTATCAGCGTAGGCCTCAATGTGATCCAAAGAAGCCCTTCTCAGATTCCCCAAAGACAGTGTTAATGGACTGCTCCACGAAACATAAGTGTAACTCTGTGAGATGAATTCACACATCACCAAGAAGTTTCTAAGAAAGCTTCTTTCTAGTTTTCATCTGTGGAAATTTCCTTTGTCACTGTAATGTTCATTGCGCTGTGAAGTATCTAATTGCAGATTTCCAGAAAACTGTGCTAACAAACTGATCACTGAAGAGCAACGTGTAACTCTGTGAGTTGCATTCACACATGGCAATGCAGTTTCTCAGAAAGTTTCTCTTTAGTTATTATGAGAGGATAATTCCTTTATCACCATGGGCCTCAATAGGCTCCCAAATATCAATTTGCAGATTCCACCAAAAATTGTTAGCAAACTGCTTCTTAAGGCAGAGGTTGTAACTCTGTGAGATGAACTCACAGATCAGAAAGAAGTTTCTCAGAAAGCTTCTTTCACGTTTTGAACGGATGAAATTTCCTTTATCAGCGTAAGCCTCAATGTGATCCAAAGAAGCCCTTCTCAGTTTCCCCAAAGGCAGTGTTAATGGACTGCTCCACGAAACATAAGTGTAACTCTGTGAGATGAATTCACACATCACCAAGAAGTTTCTAAGAAAGCTTCTTTCTAGTTTTCATCTGTGGACATTTCCTTTGTCACTGTAATGTTCATTGCGCTGTGAAGTATCTAATTGCAGATTTCCAGAAAACTGTGCTAACAAACTGATCACTGAAGAGAAACGTGTAACTCTGTGAGTTGCATTCACACATGGCAATGCAGTTTCTCACAAAGCTTCTCCTTAGTTATTATGTGAGGATAATTCCTTTATCACCATGGGCCTCAATAGGCTCCCAAATATCACTTTGCAGATTCCACCAAAAAAGTGTTAGCAAACTGCTTCTTAAGGCAGAGGTTGTAACTCTGTGAGATGAACTCACAGATCAGAAAGAACTTTCTCAGAAAGCTTCTTTCACGTTTTGAACGGATGAAATTTCCTTTCTCAGCGTAGGCCTCAATGTGATCCAAAGAAGCCCTTCTCAGTTTCCCCAAAGACAGTGTTAATGGACTGCTCCACGAAACATAAGTGTAACTCTGTGAGATGAATTCACACATCACCAAGAAGTTTCTAAGAAAGCTTCTTTCTAGTTTTCATCTGTGGAAATTTCCTTTGTCACTGTAATGTTCATTGCGCTATGAAGTATCTAATTGCAGATTCCCAGAAAACTGTGCTAACAAACTGATCACTGAAGAGAAACGTGTAACTCTGTGAGTTGCATTCACACATGGCAATGCAGTTTCTCAGAAAGCTTCTCTTTAGTTATTATGTGAGGATAATTCCTTTATCACCATGGGCCCCAATAGGCTCCCAAATATCATTTTGCAGATTACACGAACAGAGTGTTAGCCATCTGCTTCTTTGGGCAGAGGTGGTAACTCTGTGAGATGAACTCACAGATCAGAAAGAAGTTTCTCAGAAAGCTTCTTTCTCATTTTTATTGGAAGATGTTTCCATTGGCCCCATTGTTTTCAAAGGGATCGGGAATATCTGTTCTCAGATTCCACACAAATAGGGCTAGGCCACGGCCCCACGAAATACAGCTGCAACTTAGTGAGTTGAATTCACACATCACAAAGCGGTTTCTCAGAAAGCTTCCCACTTTAGTAAGACGAGGTTATTTGTGGTCTTGGAGCGCCACCGTGTGTCCTATTGCAGATTCTGCGAAAACTCTGCTAGCAAGTTTCTCAGTGGAAACAATGATGGACATCTGTGGGCTGAATTCACCCACAACAAAGAAGTTTCTGAGAAGGCTTCTCTGCAGGTTTCTCTGAGGATAGTTCCTTATTCAGCATGCGATTCAACGATATCCAAGACATCACATCTGAGATTCCTCAAAATGAGTGCTAGGAAACTCCCCCGAGAAAGGGTGATAGAACACTGTGAAATGAATTCACATATCACAAAGCAGTTTCGCAGAAAGCTTGGTTCCGCTTTCCCTTGGAGTATATTAGTTTTCTCCTTCTATTCTTCAAAGCTATCTGAAATATCACTTCTCGGAATCCACGGAAACAGTCCTAAGAAACGGCCCCAAAAAACACTGGCGTAACTCTGTGAGTTGCATTCACACATGGCAATGCAGTTTCTCACAAAGCTTCTCTTTAGTTATTATGTGAGGATAATTCCTTTATCACCATGGGCCTCAATAGGCTCCCAAATATCACTTTGCAGATTCCACCAAAAAAGTGTTAGCAAACTGCTTCTTAAGGCAGAGGTTGTAACTCTGTGAGATGAACTCACAGATCAGAAAGAACTTTCTCAGAAAGCTTCTTTCACGTTTTGAACGGATGAAATTTCCTTTATCAGCGTAGGCCTCAATGTGATCCAAAGAAGCCCTTCTCAGTTTCCCCAAAGACAGTGTTAATGGACTGCTCCACGAAACATAAGTGTAACTCTGTGAGATGAATTCACACATCACCAAGAAGTTTCTAAGAAAGCTTCTTTCTAGTTTTCATCTGTGGAAATTTCCTTTGTCACTGTAATATTCATTGCGCTGTGAAGTATCTAATTGCAGATTTCCAGAAAACTGTGCTAACAAACTGATCACTGAAGAGAAACGTGTAACTCTGTGAGTTGCATTCACACATGGCAATGCAGTTTCTCAGAAAGCTTCTCCTTAGTTATTATGTGAGGATAATTCCTTTATCACCATGGGCCTCTATAGGCTCCCAAATATCACTTTGCAGATTCCACCAAAAAAGTGTTAGCAAACTGCTTCTTAAGGCAGAGGTTGTAACTCTGTGAGATGAACTCACAGATCAGAAAGAAGTTTCTCAGAAAGCTTCTTTCACGTTTTGAACGGATGAAATATCCTTTATCAGCGTAGGCCTCAAAGTGATCCAAAGAAGCCCTTCTCAGTTTCCCCAAAGACAGTGTTAATGGACTGCTCCACGAAACATAAGTGTAACTCTGTGAGATGAATTCACACATCATAAAGAAGTTTCTAAGAAAGCTTCTTTTTAGTTTTCATCTGTGGATATTTCCTTTGTCACTGTAATATTCATTGCGCTTTGAAGTATCTAATTGCAGATTCCCAGAAAACTGTGCTAACAAACTGATCACTGAAGAGAAACGTGTAACTCTGTGAGTTGCATTCACACATGGCAATGCAGTTTCTCAGAAAGCTTCTCTTTAGTTATTATGTGAGGATATTTGCTTTATCACCATGTGCCCCAATAGGCTCCCAATTATCACTTTGCAGATTCCACCAAAAAAGTGTTAGCAAACTGCTTCTTGAGGCAGAGGTTGTAACTCTGTGAGATGAACTCACAGATCAGAAAGAAGTTTCTCAGAAAGCTTCTTTCACGTTTTGAACGGATGAAATTTCCTTTATCAGCGTAGGCCTCAATGTGATCCAAAGAAGCCCTTCTCAGATTCCCCAAAGACAGTGTTAATGGACTGCTCCCCGAAACATAAGTGTAACTCTGTGAGATGAATTCACACATCACCAAGAAGTTTCTAAGAAAGCTTCTTTCTAGTTTTCATCTGTGGAAATTTCCTTTGTCACTGTAATGTTCATTGCGCTATGAAGTATCTAATTGCAGATTTCCAGAAAACTGTGCTAACAAAGTGATCACTGAAGAGAAACGTATAACTCTGTGAGTTGCATTCACACATGGCAATGCAGTTTCTCAGAAAGCTTCTCTTTAGTTATTATGTGAGGATAATTCCTTTATCACCATGGGCCCCAATAGGCTCCCAAATATCATTTTGCAGATTACACGAACAGAGTGTTAGCCATCTGCTTCTTTGGGCAGAGGTGGTAACTCTGTGAGATGAACTCACAGATCAGAAAGAAGTTTCTCAGAAAGCTTCTTTCTCATTTTTATTGGAAGATGTTTCCATTGGCCCCATTGTTTTCAAAGGGATCGGGAATATCTGTTCTCAGATTCCACACAAATAGGGCTAGGCCACGGCCCCACGAAATACAGCTGCAACTTAGTGAGTTGAATTCACACATCACAAAGCGGTTTCTCAGAAAGCTTCCCACTTTAGTAAGACGAGGTTATTTGTGGTCTTGGAGCGCCACCGTGTGTCCTATTGCAGATTCTGCGAAAACTCTGCTAGCAAGTTTCTCAGTGGAAACAATGATGGACATCTGTGGGCTGAATTCACCCACAAGAAAGAAGTTTCTGAGAAGGCTTCTCTGCAGGTTTCTCTGAGGATAGTTTCTTATTCAGCATGCGATTCAACGATATCCAAGACATCACATCTGAGATTCCTCAAAATGAGTGCTAGGAAACTCCCCCGAGAAAGGGTGATAGAACACTGTGAAATGAATTCACATATCACAAAGCAGTTTCGCAGAAAGCTTGGTTCCGCTTTCTCTTGGAGTATATTAGTTTTCTCCTTCTATTCTTCAAAGCTATCTGAAATATCACTTCTCGGAATCCACGGAAACAGTCCTAAGAAACGGCCCCAAAAAACACTGGCGTAACTCTGTGAGTTGCATTCACACATGGCAATGCAGTTTCTCACAAAGCTTCTCTTTAGTTATTATGTGAGGATAATTCCTTTATCACCATGGGCCCCAATAGGCTCCCAAATATCACTTTGCAGATTCCAAGAAAAGAGTGTTAGCAAACTGCTTCTTGAGGCAGAGGTTGTAACTCTGTGAGATGAACTCACAGATCAGAAAGAAGTTTCTCAGAAAGCTTCTTTCACGTTTTGAACGGATGAAATTTCCTTTATCAGCGTAGGCCTCAATGTGATCCAAAGAAGCCCTTCTCAGTTTCCCCAAAGACAGTGTTAATGGACTGCTCCACGAAACATAAGTGTAACTCTGTGAGATGAATTCACACATCACCAAGAAGTTTCTAAGAAAGCTTCTTTCTAGTTTTCATCTGTGGAAATTTCCTTTGTCACTGTAATGTTCATTGCGCTGTGAAGTATCTAATTGCAGATTTCCAGAAAACTGTGCTAACAAACTGATCACTGAAGAGAAACGTGTAACTCTGTGAGTTGCATTCACACATGGCAATGCAGTTTCTCAGAAAGCTTCTCCTTAGTTATTATGTGAGGATAATTCCTTTATCACCATGGGCCTCAATAGGCTCCCAAATATCACTTTGCAGATTCCACCAAAAAAGTGTTAGCAAACTGCTTCTTGAGGCAGAGGTTGTAACTCTGTGAGATGAACTCACAGATCAGAAAGAAGTTTCTCAGAAAGCTTCTTTCACGTTTTGAACGGATGAAATTTCCTTTATCAGCGTAGGCCTCAATGTGATCCAAAGAAGCCCTTCTCAGTTTCCCCAAAGACAGTGTTAATGGACTGCTCCAGGAAACATAAGTGTAACTCTGTGAGATGAATTCACACATCACCAAGAAGTTTCTAAGAAAGCTTCTTTCTAGTTTTCATCTGTGGAAATTTCCTTTGTCACTGTAATGTTCATTGCGCTGTGAAGTATCTAATTGCAGATTTCCAGAAAACTGTGCTAACAAACTGATCACTGAAGAGCAACGTGTAACTCTGTGAGTTGCATTCACACATGGCAATGCAGTTTCTCAGAAAGTTTCTCTTTAGTTATTATGAGAGGATAATTCCTTTATCACCATGGGCCTCAATAGGCTCCCAAATATCAATTTGCAGATTCCACCAAAAATTGTTAGCAAACTGCTTCTTAAGGCAGAGGTTGTAACTCTGTGAGATGAACTCACAGATCATAAAGAAGTTTCTCAGAAAGCTTCTTTCACGTTTTGAACGGATGAAATTTCCTTTATCAGCGTAAGCCTCAATGTGATCCAAAGAAGCCCTTCTCAGTTTCCCCAAAGGCAGTGTTAATGGACTGCTCCACGAAACATAAGTGTAACTCTGTGAGATGAATTCACACATCACCAAGAAGTTTCTAAGAAAGCTTCTTTCTAGTTTTCATCTGTGGAAATTTACTTTGTCACTGTAATGTTCATTGCGCTATGAAGTATCTAATTGCAGATTTCCAGAAAACTGTGCTAACAAACTGTTCACTGAAGAGAAACGTGTAACTCTGTGAGTTGCATTCACACATGGCAATGCAGTTTCTCACAAAGCTTCTCCTTAGTTATTATGTGAGGATAATTCCTTTATCACCATGGGCCTCAATAGGCTCCCAAATATCACTTTGCAGATTCCACCAAAAAAGTGTTAGCAAACTGCTTCTTAAGGCAGAGGTTGTAACTCTGTGAGATGAACTCACAGATCAGAAAGAAGTTTCTCAGAAAGCTTCTTTCACGTTTTGAACGGATGAAATTTCCTTTCTCAGCGTAGGCCTCAATGTGATCCAAAGAAGCCCTTCTCAGTTTCCCCAAAGACAGTGTTAATGGACTGCTCCACGAAACATAAGTGTAACTCTGTGAGATGAATTCACACATCACCAAGAAGTTTCTAAGAAAGCTTCTTTCTAGTTTTCATCTGTGGAAATTTCCTTTGTCACTGTAATGTTCATTGCGCTATGAAGTATCTAATTGCAGATTCCCAGAAAACTGTGCTAACAAACTGATCACTGAAGAGAAACGTGTAACTCTGTGAGTTGCATTCACACATGGCAATGCAGTTTCTCAGAAAGCTTCTCTTTAGTTATTATGTGAGGATAATTGCTTTATCACCATGGGCCCCAATAGGCTCCCAAATATCATTTTGCAGATTACACGAACAGAGTGTTAGCCATCTGCTTCTTTGGGCAGAGGTGGTAACTCTGTGAGATGAACTCACAGATCAGAAAGAAGTTTCTCAGAAAGCTTCTTTCTCATTTTTATTGGAAGATGTTTCCATTGACCCCATTGTTTTCAAAGGGATCGGGAATATCTGTTCTCAGATTCCACACAAATAGGGCTAGGCCACGGCCCCACGAAATACAGCTGCAACTTAGTGAGTTGAATTCACACATCACAAAGCGGTTTCTCAGAAAGCTTCCCACTTTAGTAAGACGAGGGTATTTGTGGTCTTGGAGCGCCACCGTGTGTCCTATTGCAGATTCTGCGAAAACTCTGCTAGCAAGTTTCTCAGTGGAAACAATGATGGACATCTGTGGGCTGAATTCACCCACAACAAAGAAGTTTCTGAGAAGGCTTCTCTGCAGGTTTCTCTGAGGATAGTTCCTTATTCAGCATGCGATTCAACGATATCCAAGACATCACATCTGAGATTCCTCAAAATGAGTGCTAGGAAACTCCCCCGAGAAAGGGTGATAGAACACTGTGAAATGAATTCACATATCACAAAGCAGTTTCGCAGAAAGCTTGGTTCCGCTTTCTCTTGGAGTATATTCGTTTTCTCCTTCTATTCTTCAAAGCTATCTGAAATATCACTTCTCGGAATCCACGGAAACAGTCCTACGAAACGGCCCCAAAAAACACTGGCGTAACTCTGTGAGTTGCATTCACACATAGCAATGCAGTTTCTCACAAAGCTTCTCTTTAGTTATTATGTGAGGATAATTCCTTTATCACCATGGGCCCCAATAGGCTCCCAAATATCATTTTGCAGATTACACGAACAGAGTGTTAGCCATCTGTTTCTTTGGGCAGAGGTGGTAACTCTGTGAGATGAACTCACAGATCAGAAAGAAGTTTCTCAGAAAGCTTCTTTCACGTTTTGAACGGATGAAATTTCCTTTATCAGCGTAGGCCTCAAAGTGATCCAAAGAAGCCCTTCTCAGTTTCCCCAAAGACAGTGTTAATGGACTGCTCCACGAAACATAAGTGTAACTCTGTGAGATGAATTCACACATCACCAAGAAGTTTCTAAGAAAGCTTCTTTCTAGTTTTCATCTGTGGAAATTTACTTTGTCACTGTAATGTTCATTGCGCTATGAAGTATCTAATTGCAGATTTCCAGAAAACTGTGCTAACAAACTGATCACTGAAGAGAAACGTGTAACTCTCGTGAGTTGCATTCACACATGGCAATGCAGTTTCTCACAAAGCTTCTCTTTAGTTATTATGTGAGGATAATTCCTTTATCACCATGGGCCCCAATAGGCTCCCAAATATCACTTTGCAGATTCCACGAAAAGAGTGTTAGCAAACTGCTTCTTGAGGCAGAGGTTGTAACTCTGTGAGATGAACTCACAGATCAGAAAGAAGTTTCTCAGAAAGCTTCTTTCACGTTTTGAACGGATGAAATTTCCTTTATCAGCGTAGGCCTCAATGTGATCCAAAGAAGCCCTTCTCAGTTTCCCCAAAGACAGTGTTAATGGACTGCTCCACGAAACATAAGTGTAACTCTGTGAGATGAATTCACACATCACCAAGAAGTTTCTAAGAAAGCTTCTTTCTAGTTTTCATCTGTGGAAATTTCCTTTGTCACTGTAATGTTCATTGCGCTATGAAGTATCTAATTGCAGATTCCCAGAAAACTGTGCTAACAAACTGATCACTGAAGAGAAACGTGTAACTCTGTGAGTTGCATTCACACATGGCAATGCAGTTTCTCAGAAAGCTTCTCTTTAGTTATTATGTGAGGATAATTCCTTTATCACCATGGGCCCCAATAGGCTCCCAAATATCATTTTGCCGATTACACGAACAGAGTGTTAGCCATCTGCTTCTTTGGGCAGAGGTGGTAACTCTGTGAGATGAACTCACAGATCAGAAAGAAGTTTCTCAGAAAGCTTCTTTCTCATTTTTATTGGAAGATGTTTCCATTGGCCCCATTGTTTTCAAAGGGATCGGGAATATCTGTTCTCAGATTCCACACAAATAGGGCTAGGCCACGGCCCCACGAAATACAGCTGCAACTTAGTGAGTTGAATTCACACATCACAAAGCGGTTTCTCAGAAAGCTTCCCACTTTAGTAAGACGAGGGTATTTGTGGTCTTGGAGCGCCACCGTGTGTCCTATTGCAGATTCTGCGAAAACTCTGCTAGCAAGTTTCTCAGTGGAAACAATGATGGACATCTGTGGGCTGAATTCACCCACAACAAAGAAGTTTCTGAGAAGGCTTCTCTGCAGGTTTCTCTGAGGATAGTTCCTTATTCAGCATGCGATTCAACGATATCCAAGACATCACATCTGAGATTCCTCAAAATGAGTGCTAGGAAACTCCCCCGAGAAAGGGTGATAGAACACTGTGAAATGAATTCACATATCACAAAGCAGTTTCGCAGAAAGCTTGGTTCCGCTTTCTCTTGGAGTATATTAGTTTTCTCCTTCTATTCTTCAAAGCTATCTGAAATATCACTTCTCGGAATCCACGGAAACAGTCCTAAGAAACGGCCCCAAAAAACACTGGCGTAACTCTGTGAGTTGCATTCACACATGGCAATGCAGTTTCTCACAAAGCTTCTCTTTAGTTATTATGTGAGGATAATTCCTTTATCACCATGGGCCTCAATAGGCTCCCAAATATCACTTTGCAGATTCCACCAAAAAAGTGTTAGCAAACTGCTTCTTAAGGCAGAGGTTGTAACTCTGTGAGATGAACTCACAGATCAGAAAGAACTTTCTCAAAAAGCTTCTTTCACGTTTTGAACGGATGAAATTTCCTTTATCAGCGTAGGCCTCAATGTGATCCAAAGAAGCCCTTCTCAGTTTCCCCAAAGACAGTGTTAATGGACTGCTCCACGAAACATAAGTGTAACTCTGTGAGATGAATTCACACATCACCAAGAAGTTTCTAAGAAAGCTTCTTTCTAGTTTTCATCTGTGGAAATTTCCTTTGTCACTGTAATGTTCATTGCGCTATGAAGTATCTAATTGCAGATTCCCAGAAAACTGTGCTAACAAACTGATCACTGAAGAGAAACGTGTAACTCTGTGAGTTGCATTCACACATGGCAATGCAGTTTCTCAGAAAGCTTCTCTTTAGTTTTTATGTGAGGATATTTGCTTTATCACCATGGGACCCAATAGGCTCCCAATTATCACTTTGCAGATTCCACGAAAAGCGTGTTAGCAAACTGCTTCTTGAGGCAGAGGTTGTAACTCTGTGAGATGAACTCACAGATCAGAAAGAAGTTTCTCAGAAAGCTTCTTTCACGTTTTGAACGGATGAAATTTCCTTTATCAGCGTAGGCCTCAATGTGATGCAAAGAAGCCCTTCTCAGATTCCCCAAAGACAGTGTTAATGGACTGCTCCACGAAACATAAGTGTAACTCTGTGAGATGAATTCACACATCACCAAGAAGTTTCTAAGAAAGCTTCCTTCTAGTTTTCATCTGTGGACATTTCCTTTCTCACTGTAATATTCATTGCGCTGTGAAGTATCTAATTGCAGATTTCCAGAAAACTGTGCTAACAAACTGATCACTGAAGAGAGACGTGTAACTCTGTGAGTTGCATTCACACATGGCAATGCAGTTTCTCAGAAAGCTTCTCTTTAGTTATTATGAGAGGATAATTCCTTTATCACCATGGGCCTCAATAGGCTCCCAAATATCACTTTGCAGATTCCACCAAAAATTGTTAGCAAACTGCTTCTTAAGGCAGAGGTTGTAACTCTGTGAGATGAACTCACAGATCAGAAAGAAGTTTCTCAGAAAGCTTCTTTCACGTTTTGAACGGATGAAATTTCCTTTATCAGCGTAGGCCTCAAGTGATCCAAAGAAGCCCTTCTCAGTTTCCCCAAAGACAGTGTTAATGGACTGCTCCACGAAACATAAGTGTAACTCTGTGAGATGAATTCACACATCACCAAGAAGTTTCTAAGAAAGCTTCTTTCTAGTTTTCATCTGTGGAAATTTCCTTTGTCACTGTAATGTTCATTGCGCTATGAAGTATCTAATTGCAGATTTCCAGAAAACTGTGCTAACTAACTGATCACTGAAGAGAAACGTGTAACTCTGTGAGTTGCATTCACACATGGCAATGCAGTTTCTCAGAAAGCTTCTCCTTAGTTATTATGTGAGGATAATTCCTTTATCACCATGGGCCTCAATAGGCTCCCAAATATCACTTTGCAGATTCCACCAAAAAAGTGTTAGCAAACTGCTTCTTAAGGCAGAGGTTGTAACTCTGTGAGATGAACTCACAGATCAGAAAGAACTTTCTCAAAAAGCTTCTTTCACGTTTTGAACGGATGAAATTTCCTTATCAGCGTAGGCCTCAATGTGATCCAAAGAAGCCCTTCTCAGTTTCCCCAAAGACAGTGTTAATGGACTGCTCCACGAAACATAAGTGTAACTCTGTGAGATGAATTCACACATCACCAAGAAGTTTCTAAGAAAGCTTCTTTCTAGTTTTCATCTGTGGAAATTTCCTTTGTCACTGTAATGTTCATTGCGCTATGAAGTATCTAATTGCAGATTCCCAGAAAACTGTGCTAACAAACTGATCACTGAAGAGAAACGTGTAACTCTGTGAGTTGCATTCACACATGGCAATGCAGTTTCTCAGAAAGCTTCTCCTTAGTTATTATGTGAGGATAATTCCTTTATCACCATGGGCCTCAATAGGCTCCCAAATATCACTTTGCAGATTCCACCAAAAAAGTGTTAGCAAACTGCTTCTTAAGGCAGAGGTTGTAACTACGTGAGATGAACTCACAGATCAGAAACAACTTTCTCAAAAAGCTTCTTTCACGTTTTGAACGGATGAAATTTCCTTTCTCAGCGTAGGCCTCAATGTGATCCAAAGAAGCCCTTCTCAGTTTCCCCAAAGACAGTGTTAATGGACTGCTCCACGAAACATAAGTGTAACTCTGTGAGATGAATTCACACATCACCAAGAAGTTTCTAAGAAAGCTTCTTTCTAGTTTTCATCTGTGGAAATTTCCTTTGTCACTGTAATGTTCATTGCGCTATGAAGTATCTAATTGCAGATTCCCAGAAAACTGTGCTAACAAACTGATCACTGAAGAGAAACGTGTAACTCTGTGAGTTGCATTCACACATGGCAATGCAGTTTCTCAGAAAGCTTCTCTTTAGTTATTATGTGAGGATATTTGCTTTATCACCATGGGCCCCAATAGGCTCCTAATTATCACTTTGCAGATTCCACGAAAAGCGTGTTAGCAAACTGCTTCTTGAGGCAGAGGTTGTAACTCTGTGAGATGAACTCACAGATCAGAAAGAAGTTTCTCAGAAAGCTTCTTTCACGTTTTGAACGGATGAAATTTCCTTTATCAGCGTAGGCCTCAATGTGATCCAAAGAAGCCCTTCTCAGATTCCCCAAAGACAGTGTTAATGGACTGCTCCACGAAACATAAGTGTAACTCTGTGAGATGAATTCACACATCACCAAGAAGTTTCTAAGAAAGCTTCTTTCTAGTTTTCATCTGTGGAAATTTCCTTTGTCACTGTAATGTTCATTGCGCTGTGAAGTATCTAATTGCAGATTTCCAGAAAACTGTGCTAACAAACTGATCACTGAAGAGAAACGTGTAACTCTGTGAGTTGCATTCACACATGGCAATGCAGTTTCTCAGAAAGCTTCTCTTTAGTTATTATGAGAGGATAATTCCTTTATCACCATGGGCCTCAATAGGCTCCCAAATATCACTTTGCAGATTCCACCAAAAAGTGTTAGCAAACTGCTTCTTAAGGCAGAGGTTGTAACTCTGTGAGATGAACTCACAGATCAGAAAGAAGTTTCTCAGAAAGCTTCTTTCACGTTTTGAACGGATGAAATTTCCTTTATCAGCGTAAGCCTCAATGTGATCCAAAGAAGCCCTTCTCAGTTTCCCCAAAGACAGTGTTAATGGACTGCTCCACGAAACATAAGTGTAACTCTGTGAGATGAATTCACACATCACCAAGAAGTTTCTAAGAAAGCTTCTTTCTAGTTTTCATCTGTGGAAATTTCCTTTGTCACTGTAATGTTCATTGCGCTGTGAAGTATCTAATTGCAGATTTCCAGAAAACTGTGCTAACAAACTGATCACTGAAGAGAAACGTGTAACTCTGTGAGTTGCATTCACACATGGCAATGCAGTTTCTCACAAAGCTTCTCCTTAGTTATTATGTGAGGATAATTCCTTTATCACCATGGGCCTCAATAGGCTCCCAAATATCACTTTGCAGATTCCACCAAAAAAGTGTTAGCAAACTGCTTCTTAAGGCAGAGGTTGTAACTCTGTGAGATGAACTCACAGATCAGAAAGAACTTTCTCAAAAAGCTTCTTTCACGTTTTGAACGGATGAAATTTCCTTTATCAGCGTAGGCCTCAATGTGATCCAAAGAAGCCCTTCTCAGTTTCCCCAAAGACAGTGTTAATGGACTGCTCCACGAAACATAAGTGTAACTCTGTGAGATGAATTCACACATCACCAAGAAGTTTCTAAGAAAGCTTCTTTCTAGTTTTCATCTGTGGAAATTTCCTTTGTCACTGTAATGTTCATTGCGCTATGAAGTATCTAATTGCAGATTTCCAGAAAACTGTGCTAACAAACTGATCACTGAAGAGAAACGTGTAACTCTGTGAGTTGCATTCACACATGGCAATGCAGTTTCTCAGAAAGCTTCTCTTTAGTTATTATGTGAGGATAATTTGCTTTATCACCATGGGCCCCAATAGGCTCCCAATTATCACTTTGCAGATTCCACGAAAAGCGTGTTAGCAAACTGCTTCTTGAGGCAGAGGTTGTAACTCTGTGAGATGAACTCACAGATCAGAAAGAAGTTTCTCAGAAAGCTTCTTTCACGTTTTGAACGGATGAAATTTCCTTTATCAGCGTAGGCCTCAATGTGATCCAAAGAAGCCCTTCTCAGTTTCCCCAAAGACAGTGTTAATGGACTGCTCCACGAAACATAAGTGTAACTCTGTGAGATGAATTCACACATCACCAAGAAGTTTCTAAGAAAGCTTCTTTCTAGTTTTCATCTGTGGAAATTTCCTTTGTCACTGTAATGTTCATTGCGCTATGAAGTATCTAATTGCAGATTCCCAGAAAACTGTGCTAACAAACTGATCACTGAAGAGAAACGTGTAACTCTGTGAGTTGCATTCACACATGGCAATGCAGTTTCTCAGAAAGCTTCTCTTTAGTTATTATGTGAGGATAATTCCTTTATCACCATGGGCCCCAATAGGCTCCCAAATATCATTTTGCAGATTACACGAACAGAGTGTTAGCCATCTGCTTCTTTGGGCAGAGGTGGTAACTCTGTGAGATGAACTCACAGATCAGAAAGAAGTTTCTCAGAAAGCTTCTTTCTCATTTTTATTGGAAGATGTTTCCATTGGCCCCATTGTTTTCAAAGGGATCGGGAATATCTGTTCTCAGATTCCACACAAATAGGGCTAGGCCACGGCCCCACGAAATACAGCTGCAACTTAGTGAGTTGAATTCACACATCACAAAGCGGTTTCTCAGAAAGCTTCCCACTTTAGTAAGACGAGGGTATTTGTGGTCTTGGAGCGCCACCGTGTGTCCTATTGCAGATTCTGCGAAAACTCTGCTAGCAAGTTTCGCAGTGGAAACAATGATGGACATCTGTGGGCTGAATTCACCCACAACAAAGAAGTTTCTGAGAAGGCTTCTCTGCAGGTTTCTCTGAGGATAGTTCCTTATTCAGCATGCGATTCAACGATATCCAAGACATCACATCTGAGATTCCTCAAAATGAGTGCTAGGAAACTCCCCCGAGAAAGGGTGATAGAACACTGTGAAATGAATTCACATATCACAAAGCAGTTTCGCAGAAAGCTTGGTTCCGCTTTCTCTTGGAGTATATTAGTTTTCTCCTTCTATTCTTCAAAGCTATCTGAAATATCACTTCTCGGAATCCACGGAAACAGTCCTAAGAAACGGCCCCAAAAAACACTGGCGTAACTCTGTGAGTTGCATTCACACATGGCAATGCAGTTTCTCACAAAGCTTCTCTTTAGTTATTATGTGAGGATAATTCCTTTATCACCATGGGCCTCAATAGGCTCCCAAATATCACTTTGCAGATTCCACCAAAAAAGTGTTAGCAAACTGCTTCTTAAGGCAGAGGTTGTAACTCTGTGAGATGAACTCACAGATCAGAAAGAAGTTTCTCAGAAAGCTTCTTTCACGTTTTGAACGGATGAAATTTCCTTTCTCAGCGTAGGCCTCAATGTGATCCAAAGAAGCCCTTCTCAGTTTCCCCAAAGACAGTGTTAATGGACTGCTCCACGAAACATAAGTGTAACTCTGTGAGATGAATTCACACATCACCAAGAAGTTTCTAAGAAAGCTTCTTTCTAGTTTTCATCTGTGGAAATTTCCTTTGTCACTGTAATGTTCATTGCGCTATGAAGTATCTAATTGCAGATTCCCAGAAAACTGTGCTAACAAACTGATCACTGAAGAGAAACGTGTAACTCTGTGAGTTGCATTCACACATGGCAATGCAGTTTCTCAGAAAGCTTCTCTTTAGTTATTATGTGAGGATATTTGCTTTATCACCATGGGCCCCAATAGGCTCCCAATTATCACTTTGCAGATTCCACGAAAAGCGTGTTAGCAAACTGCTTCTTGAGGCAGAGGTTGTAACTCTGTGAGATGAACTCACAGATCAGAAAGAAGTTTCTCAGAAAGCTTCTTTCACGTTTTGAACGGATGAAATTTCCTTTATCAGCGTAGGCCTCAATGTGATCCAAAGAAGCCCTTCTCAGTTTCCCCAAAGGCAGTGTTAATGGACTGCTCCACGAAACATAAGTGTAACTCTGTGAGATGAATTCACACATCACCAAGAAGTTTCTAAGAAAGCTTCTTTCTAGTTTTCATCTGTGGAAATTTCCTTTGTCACTGTAATGTTCATTGCGCTATGAAGTATCTAATTGCAGATTTCCAGAAAACTGTGCTAACAAACTGATCACTGAAGAGAAACGTGTAACTCTCTGAGTTGCATTCACACATGGCAATGCAGTTTCTCACAAAGCTTCTCTTTAGTTATTATGTGAGGATAATTCCTTTATCACCATGGGCCCCAATAGGCTCCCAAATATCACTTTGCAGATTCCAAGAAAAGAGTGTTAGCAAACTGCTTCTTGAGGCAGAGGTTGTAACTCTGTGAGATGAACTCACAGATCAGAAAGAAGTTTCTCAGAAAGCTTCTTTCACGTTTTGAACGGATGAAATTTCCTTTATCAGCGTAGGCCTCAATGTGATCCAAAGAAGCCCTTCTCAGATTCCCCAAAGACAGTGTTAATGGACTGCTCCACGAAACATAAGTGTAACTCTGTGAGATGAATTCACACATCACCAAGAAGTTTCTAAGAAAGCTTCCTTCTAGTTTTCATCTGTGGAAATTTCCTTTCTCACTGTAATATTCATTGCGCTGTGCAGTATCTAATTGCAGATTTCCAGAAAACTGTGCTAACAAACAGATCACTGAAGAGAGACGTGTAACTCTGTGAGTTGCATTCACACATGGCAATGCAGTTTCTCAGAAAGCTTCTCTTTAGTTATTATGAGAGGATAATTCCTTTATCACCATGGGCCTCAATAGGCTCCCAAATATCACTTTGCAGATTCCACCAAAAATTGTTAGCAAACTGCTTCTTAAGGCAGAGGTTGTAACTCTGTGAGATGAACTCACAGATCAGAAAGAAGTTTCTCAGAAAGCTTCTTTCACGTTTTGAACGGATGAAATTTCCTTTATCAGCGTAAGCCTCAATGTGATCCAAAGAAGCCCTTCTCAGTTTCCCCAAAGGCAGTGTTAATGGACTGCTCCACGAAACATAAGTGTAACTCTGTGAGATGAATTCACACATCACCAAGAAGTTTCTAAGAAAGCTTCTTTCTAGTTTTCATCTGTGGAAAATTCCTTTGTCACTGTAATGTTCATTGCGCTGTGAAGTATCTAATTGCAGATTTCCAGAAAACTGTGCTAACAAACTGATCACTGAAGAGAAACGTGTAACTCTGTGAGTTGCATTCACACATGGCAATGCAGTTTCTCACAAAGCTTCTCCTTAGTTATTATGTGAGGATAATTCCTTTATCACCATGGGCCTCAATAGGCTCCCAAATATCACTTTGCAGATTCCACCAAAAAAGTGTTAGCAAACTGCTTCTTAAGGCAGAGGTTGTAACTATGTGAGATGAACTCACAGATCAGAAACAACTTTCTCAAAAAGCTTCTTTCACGTTTTGAACGGATGAAATTTCCTTTATCAGCGTAGGCCTCAATGTGATCCAAAGAAGCCCTTCTCAGTTTCCCCAAAGACAGTGTTAATGGACTGCTCCACGAAACATAAGTGTAACTCTGTGAGATGAATTCACACATCACCAAGAAGTTTCTAAGAAAGCTTCTTTCTAGTTTTCATCTGTGGAAATTTCCTTTGTCACTGTAATGTTCATTGCGCTATGAAGTATCTAATTGCAGATTCCCAGAAAACTGTGCTAACAAACTGATCACTGAAGAGAAACGTGTAACTCTGTGAGTTGCATTCACACATGGCAATGCAGTTTCTCAGAAAGCTTCTCTTTAGTTATTATGTGAGGATATTTGCTTTATCACCATGGGCCCCAATAGGCTCCCAATTATCACTTTGCAGATTCCACGAAAAGCGTGTTAGCAAACTGCTTCTTGAGGCAGAGGTTGTAACTCTGTGAGATGAACTCACAGATCAGAAAGAAGTTTCTCAGAAAGCTTCTTTCACGTTTTGAACCGATGAAATTTCCTTTATCAGCGTAGGCCTCAATGTGATCCAAAGAAGCCCTTCTCAGATACCCCAAAGACAGTGTTAATGGACTGCTCCACGAAACATAAGTGTAACTCTGTGAGATGAATTCACACATCACCAAGAAGTTTCTAAGAAAGCTTCTTTCTAGTTTTCATCTGTGGACATTTCCTTTGTCACTGTAATGTTCATTGCGCTGTGAAGTACCTAATTGCAGATTTCCAGAAAACTGTGCTAACAAACTGATCACTGAAGAGAAACGTGTAACTCTGTGAGTTGCATTCACACATGGCAATGCAGTTTCTCAGAAATCTTCTCCTTAGTTATTATGTGAGGATAATTCCTTTATCACCATGGGCCTCAATAGGCTCCCAAATATCACTTTGCAGATTCCACCAAAAAAGTGTTAGCAAACTGCTTCTTAAGGCAGAGGTTGTAACTCTGTGAGATGAACTCACAGATCAGAAACAACTTTCTCAAAAAGCTTCTTTCACGTTTTGAACGGATGAAATTTCCTTTATCAGCGTAGGCCTCAATGTGATCCAAAGAAGCCCTTCTCAGTTTCCCCAAAGACAGTGTTAATGGACTGCTCCACGAAACATAAGTGTAACTCTGTGAGATGAATTCACACATCACCAAGAAGTTTCTAAGAAAGCTTCTTTCTAGTTTTCATCTGTGGAAATTTCCTTTGTCACTGTAATGTTCATTGCGCTATGAAGTATCTAATTGCAGATTTCCAGAAAACTGTGCTAACAAACTGATCACTGAAGAGAAACGTGTAACTCTGTCAGTTGCATTCACACATGGCAATGCAGTTTCTCAGAAAGCTTCTCCTTAGTTATTATGTGAGGATAATTCCTTTATCACCATGGGCCTCAATAGGCTCCCAAATATCACTTTGCAGATTCCACCAAAAAAGTGTTAGCAAACTGCTTCTTAAGGCAGAGGTTGTAACTCTGTGAGATGAACTCACAGATCAGAAAGAACTTTCTCAAAAAGCTTCTTTCACGTTTTGAACGGATGAAATTTCCTTTCTCAGCGTAGGCCTCAATGTGATCCAAAGAAGCCCTTCTCAGTTTCCCCAAAGACAGTGTTAATGGACTGCTCCACGAAACATAAGTGTAACTCTGTGAGATGAATTCACACATCACCAAGAAGTTTCTAAGAAAGCTTCTTTCTAGTTTTCATCTGTGGAAATTTCCTTTGTCACTGTAATGTTCATTGCGCTATGAAGTATCTAATTGCAGATTCCCAGAAAACTGTGCTAACAAACTGATCACTGAAGAGAAACGTGTAACTCTGTGAGTTGCATTCACACATGGCAATGCAGTTTCTCAGAAAGCTTCTCTTTAGTTATTATGTGAGGATAATTCCTTTATCACCATGGGCCCCAATAGGCTCACAAATATCATTTTGCAGATTACACGAACAGAGTGTTAGCCATCTGCTTCTTTGGGCAGAGGTGGTAACTCTGTGAGATGAACTCACAGATCAGAAAGAAGTTTCTCAGAAAGCTTCTTTCTCATTTTTATTGGAAGATGTTTCCATTGGCCCCATTGTTTTCAAAGGGATCGGGAATATCTGTTCTCAGATTCCACACAAATAGGGCTAGGCCACGGCCCCACGAAATACAGCTGCAACTTAGTGAGTTGAATTCACACATCACAAAGCGGTTTCTCAGAAAGCTTCCCACTTTAGTAAGACGAGGGTATTTGTGGTCTTGGAGCGCCACCGTGTGTCCTATTGCAGATTCTGCGAAAACTCTGCTAGCAAGTTTCTCAGTGGAAACAATGATGGACATCTGTGGGCTGAATTCACCCACAACAAAGAAGTTTCTGAGAAGGCTTCTCTGCAGGTTTCTCTGAGGATAGTTCCTTATTCAGCATGCGATTCAACGATATCCAAGACATCACATCTGAGATTCCTCAAAATGAGTGCTAGGAAACTCCCCCGAGAAAGGGTGATAGAACACTGTGAAATGAATTCACATATCACAAAGCAGTTTCGCAGAAAGCTTGGTTCCGCTTTCTCTTGGAGTATATTAGTTTTCTCCTTCTATTCTTCAAAGCTATCAGAAATATCACTTCTCGGAATCCACGGAAACAGTCCTAAGAAACGGCCCCAAAAAACACTGGCGTAACTCTGTGAGTTGCATTCACACATGGCAATGCAGTTTCTCACAAAGCTTCTCTTTAGTTATTATGTGAGGATAATTCCTTTATCACCATGGGCCTCAATAGGCTCCCAAATATCACTTTGCAGATTCCACCAAAAAAGTGTTAGCAAACTGCTTCTTAAGGCAGAGGTTGTAACTCTGTGAGATGAACTCACAGATCAGAAAGAAGTTTCTCAGAAAGCTTCTTTCACGTTTTGAACGGATGAAATTTCCTTTATCAGCGTAGGCCTCAATGTGATCCAAAGAAGCCCTTCTCAGTTTCCCCAAAGACAGTGTTAATGGACTGCTCCACGAAACATAAGTGTAACTCTGTGAGATGAATTCACACATCACCAAGAAGTTTCTAAGAAAGCTTCTTTCTAGTTTTCATCTGTGGAAATTTCCTTTGTCACTGTAATGTTCATTGCGCTATGAAGTATCTAATTGCAGATTCCCAGAAAACTGTGCTAACAAACTGATCACTGAAGAGAAACGTGTAACTCTGTGAGTTGCATTCACACATGGCAATGCAGTTTCTCAGAAAGCTTCTCTTTAGTTATTATGTGAGGATAATTCCTTTATCACCATGGGCCCCAATAGGCTCCCAAATATCATTTTGCAGATTACACGAACAGAGTGTTAGCCATCTGCTTCTTTGGGCAGAGGTGGTAACTCTGTGAGATGAACTCACAGATCAGAAAGAAGTTTCTCAGAAAGCTTCTTTCTCATTTTTATTGGAAGATGTTTCCATTGGCCCCATTGTTTTCAAAGGGATCGGGAATATCTGTTCTCAGATTCCACACAAATAGGGCTAGGCCACGGCCCCACGAAATACAGCTGCAACTTAGTGAGTTGAATTCACACATCACAAAGCGGTTTCTCAGAAAGCTTCCCACTTTAGTAAGACGAGGGTATTTGTGGTCTTGGAGCGCCACCGTGTGTCCTATTGCAGATTCTGCGAAAACTCTGCTAGCAAGTTTCTCAGTGGAAACAATGATGGACATCTGTGGGCTGAATTCACCCACAACAAAGAAGTTTCTGAGAAGGCTTCTCTGCAGGTTTCTCTGAGGATAGTTCCTTATTCAGCATGCGATTCAACGATATCCAAGACATCACATCTGAGATTCCTCAAAATGAGTGCTAGGAAACTCCCCCGAGAAAGGGTGATAGAACACTGTGAAATGAATTCACATATCACAAAGCAGTTTCGCAGAAAGCTTGGTTCCGCTTTCTCTTGGAGTATATTAGTTTTCTCCTTCTATTCTTCAAAGCTATCAGAAATATCACTTCTCGGAATCCACGGAAACAGTCCTAAGAAACGGCCCCAAAAAACACTGGCGTAACTCTGTGAGTTGCATTCACACATGGCAATGCAGTTTCTCACAAAGCTTCTCTTTAGTTATTATGTGAGGATAATTCCTTTATCACCATGGGCCTCAATAGGCTCCCAAATATCACTTTGCAGATTCCACCAAAAAAGTGTTAGCAAACTGCTTCTTAAGGCAGAGGTTGTAACTCTGTGAGATGAACTCACAGATCAGAAAGAACTTTCTCAAAAAGCTTCTTTCACGTTTTGAACGGATGAAATTTCCTTTCTCAGCGTAGGCCTCAATGTGATCCAAAGAAGCCCTTCTCAGTTTCCCCAAAGACAGTGTTAATGGACTGCTCCACGAAACATAAGTGTAACTCTGTGAGATGAATTCACACATCACCAAGAAGTTTCTAAGAAAGCTTCTTTCTAGTTTTCATCTGTGGAAATTTCCTTTGTCAATGTAATGTTCATTGCGCTATGAAGTATCTAATTGCAGATTCCCAGAAAACTGTGCTAACAAACTGATCACTGAAGAGAAACGTGTAACTCTGTGAGTTGCATTCACACATGGCAATGCAGTTTCTCAGAAAGCTTCTCTTTAGTTATTATGTGAGGATATTTGCTTTATCACCATGGGCCCCAATAGGCTCCCAATTATCACTTTGCAGATTCCAAGAAAAGAGTGTTAGCAAACTGCTTCTTAAGGCAGAGGTTGTAACTCTGTGAGATGAACTCACAGATCAGAAAGAAGTTTCTCAGAAAGCTTCTTTCACGTTTTGAACGGATGAAATTTCCTTTATCAGCGTAGGCCTCAATGTGATCCAAAGAAGCCCTTCTCAGATTCCCCAAAGACAGTGTTAATGGACTGCTCCACGAAACATAAGTGTAACTCTGTGAGATGAATTCACACATCACCAAGAAGTTTCTAAGAAAGCTTCTTTCTAGTTTTCATCTGTGGAAATTTCCTTTGTCACTGTAATGTTCATTGCGCTGTGAAGTATCTAATTGCAGATTTCCAGAAAACTGTGCTAACAAACTGATCACTGAAGAGAAACGTGTAACTCTGTGAGTTGCATTCACACATGGCAATGCAGTTTCTCAGAAAGCTTCTCTTTAGTTATTATGAGAGGATAATTCCTTTATCACCATGGGCCTCAGTAGGCTCCCAAATATCACTTTGCAGATTCCACCAAAAATTGTTAGCAAACTGCTTCTTAAGGCAGAGGTTGTAACTCTGTGAGATGAACTCACAGATCAGAAAGAAGTTTCTCAGAAAGCTTCTTTCACGTTTTGAACGGATGAAATTTCCTTTATCAGCGTAGGCCTCAATGTGATCCAAAGAAGCCCTTCTCAGTTTCCCCAAAGGCAGTGTTAATGGACTGCTCCACGAAACATAAGTGTAACTCTGTGAGATGAATTCACACATCACCAAGAAGTTTCTAAGAAAGCTTCTTTCTAGTTTTCATCTGTGGAAATTTCCTTTGTCACTGTAATGTTCATTGCGCTATGAAGTATCTAATTGCAGATTTCCAG
The DNA here is from genome assembly GCF_007565055.1 of Rhinopithecus roxellana. NCBI lineage: Eukaryota > Metazoa > Chordata > Mammalia > Primates > Cercopithecidae > Rhinopithecus > Rhinopithecus roxellana. The sequence continues at coordinate 64,281 of NW_022142258.1, read as the reverse complement.
AAAACTGTGCTAACAAACTGATCACTGAAGAGAAACGTGTAACTCTGTGAGTTGCATTCACACATGGCAATGCAGTTTCTCACAAAGCTTCTCCTTAGTTATTATGTGAGGATAATTCCTTTATCACCATGGGCCTCAATAGGCTCCCAAATATCACTTTGCAGATTCCACCAAAAAAGTGTTAGCAAACTGCTTCTTAAGGCAGAGGTTGTAACTCTGTGAGATGAACTCACAGATCAGAAACAACTTTCTCAAAAGCTTCTTTCACAGTTTGAACGGATGAAATTTCCTTTATCAGCGTAGGCCTCAATGTGATCCAAAGAAGCCCTTCTCAGTTTCCCCAAAGACAGTGTTAATGGACTGCTCCACGAAACATAAGTGTAACTCTGTGAGATGAATTCACACATCACCAAGAAGTTTCTAAGAAAGCTTCTTTCTAGTTTTCATCTGTGGAAATTTCCTTTGTCACTGTAATGTTCATTGCGCTATGAAGTATCTAATTGCAGATTCCCAGAAAACTGTGCTAACAAACTGATCACTGAAGAGAAACGTGTAACTCTGTGAGTTGCATTCACACATGGCAATGCAGTTTCTCAGAAAGCTTCTCTTTAGTTATTATGTGAGGATAATTCCTTTATCACCATGGGCCCCAATAGGCTCCCAAATATCATTTTGCAGATTACACGAACAGAGTGTTAGCCATCTGCTTCTTTGGGCAGAGGTGGTAACTCTGTGAGATGAACTCACAGATCAGAAAGAAGTTTCTCAGAAAGCTTCTTTCTCATTTTTATTGGAAGATGTTTCCATTGGCCCCATTGTTTTCAAAGGGATCGGGAATATCTGTTCTCAGATTCCACACAAATAGGGCTAGGCCACGGCCCCACGAAATACAGCTGCAACTTAGTGAGTTGAATTCACACATCACAAAGCGGTTTCTCAGAGAGCTTCCCACTTTAGTAAGACGAGGGTATTTGTGGTCTTGGAGCGCCACCGTGTGTCCTATTGAAGATTCTGCGAAAACTCTGCTAGCAAGTTTCTCAGTGGAAACAATGATGGACATCTGTGGGCTGAATTCACCCACAACAAAGAAGTTTCTGAGAAGGCTTCTCTGCAGGTTTCTCTGAGGATAGTTCCTTATTCAGCATGCGATTCAACGATATCCAAGACATCACATCTGAGATTCCTCAAAATGAGTGCTAGGAAACTCCCCCGAGAAAGGGTGATAGAACACTGTGAAATGAATTCACATATCACAAAGCAGTTTCGCAGAAAGCTTGGTTCCGCTTTCTCTTGGAGTATATTAGTTTTCTCCTTCTATTCTTCAAAGCTATCAGAAATATCACTTCTCGGAATCCACGGAAACAGTCCTAAGAAACGGCCCCAAAAAACACTGGCGTAACTCTGTGAGTTGCATTCACACATGGCAATGCAGTTTCTCACAAAGCTTCTCTTTAGTTATTATGTAAGGATAATTCCTTTATCACCATGGGCCTCAATAGGCTCCCAAATATCACTTTGCAGATTCCACCAAAAAAGTGTTAGCAAACTGCTTCTTAAGGCAGAGGTTGTAACTCTGTGAGATGAACTCACAGATCAGAAAGAACTTTCTCAAAAGCTTCTTTCACGTTTTGAACGGATGAAATTTCCTTTATCAGCGTAGGCCTCAATGTGATCCAAAGAAGCCCTTCTCAGTTTCCCCAAAGACAGTGTTAATGGACTGCTCCACGAAACATAAGTGTAGCTCTGTGAGATGAATTCACACATCACCAAGAAGTTTCTAAGAAAGCTTCTTTCTAGTTTTCATCTGTGGAAATTTCCTTTGTCACTGTAATGTTCATTGCGCTATGAAGTATCTAATTGCAGATTTCCAGAAAACTGTGCTAACAAACTGATCACTGAAGAGAAACGTGTAACTCTGTGAGTTGCATTCACACATGGCAATGCAGTTTCTCACAAAGCTTCTCTTTAGTTATTATGTGAGGATATTTGCTTTATCACCATGGGCCCCAATAGGCTCCCAATTATCACTTTGCAGATTCCACGAAAAGCGTGTTAGCAAACTGCTTCTTGAGGCAGAGGTTGTAACTCTGTGAGATGAACTCACAGATCAGAAAGAAGTTTCTCAGAAAGCTTCTTTCACGTTTTGAACGGATGAAATTTCCTTTATCAGCGTAGGCCTCAATGTGATCCAAAGAAGCCCTTCTCAGTTTCCCCAAAGACAGTGTTAATGGACTGCTCCACGAAACATAAGTGTAACTCTGTGAGATGAATTCACACATCACCAAGAAGTTTCTAAGAAAGCTTCTTTCTAGTTTTCATCTGTGGAAATTTCCTTTGTCACTGTAATGTTCATTGCGCTATGAAGTATCTAATTGCAGATTCCCAGAAAACTGTGCTAACAAACTGATCACTGAAGAGAAACGTGTAACTCTGTGAGTTGCATTCACACATGGCAATGCAGTTTCTCAGAAAGCTTCTCTTTAGTTATTATGTGAGGATAATTCCTTTATCACCATGGGCCCCAATCGGCTCCCAAATATCATTTTGCAGATTACACGAACAGAGTGTTAGCCATCTGCTTCTTTGGGCAGAGGTGGTAACTCTGTGAGATGAACTCACAGATCAGAAAGAAGTTTCTCAGAAAGCTTCTTTCACGTTTTGAACGGATGAAATTTCCTTTATCAGCGTAGGCCTCAATGTGATCCAAAGAAGCCCTTCTCAGTTTCCCCAAAGACAGTGTTAATGGACTGCTCCACGAAACATAAGTGTAACTCTGTGAGATGAATTCACACATCACCAAGAAGTTTCTAAGAAAGCTTCTTTCTAGTTTTCATCTGTGGAAATTTCCTTTGTCACTGTAATGTTCATTGCGCTATGAAGTATCTAATTGCAGATTCCCAGAAAACTGTGCTAACAAACTGATCACTGAAGAGAAACGTGTAACTCTGTGAGTTGCATTCACACATGGCAATGCAGTTTCTCAGAAAGCTTTTCTTTAGTTATTATGTGAGGATAATTCCTTTATCACCATGGGCCCCAATAGGCTCCCAAATATCATTTTGCCGATTACACGAACAGAGTGTTAGCCATCTGCTTCTTTGGGCAGAGGTGGTAACTCTGTGAGATGAACTCACAGATCAGAAAGAAGTTTCTCAGAAAGCTTCTTTCTCATTTTTATTGGAAGATGTTTCCATTGGCCCCATTGTTTTCAAAGGGATCGGGAATATCTGTTCTCAGATTCCACACAAATAGGGCTAGGCCACGGCCCCACGAAATACAGCTGCAACTTAGTGAGTTGAATTCACACATCACAAAGCGGTTTCTCAGAAAGCTTCCCACTTTAGTAAGACGAGGGTATTTGTGGTCTTGGAGCGCCACCGTGTGTCCTATTGCAGATTCTGCGAAAACTCTGCTAGCAAGTTTCTCAGTGGAAACAATGATGGACATCTGTGGGCTGAATTCACCCACAACAAAGAAGTTTCTGAGAAGGCTTCTCTGCAGGTTTCTCTGAGGATAGTTCCTTATTCAGCATGCGATTCAACGATATCCAAGACATCACATCTGAGATTCCTCAAAATGAGTGCTAGGAAACTCCCCCGAGAAAGGGTGATAGAACACTGTGAAATGAATTCACATATCACAAAGCAGTTTCGCAGAAAGCTTGGTTCCGCTTTCTCTTGGAGTATATTAGTTTTCTCCTTCTATTCTTCAAAGCTATCAGAAATATCACTTCTCGGAATCCACGGAAACAGTCCTAAGAAACGGCCCCAAAAAACACTGGCGTAACTCTGTGAGTTGCATTCACACATGGCAATGCAGTTTCTCACAAAGCTTCTCTTTAGTTATTATGTGAGGATAATTCCTTTATCACCATGGGCCTCAATAGGCTCCCAAATATCACTTTGCAGATTCCACCAAAAAAGTGTTAGCAAACTGCTTCTTAAGGCAGAGGTTGTAACTCTGTGAGATGAACTCACAGATCAGAAAGAACTTTCTCAAAAAGCTTCTTTCACGTTTTGAACGGATGAAATTTCCTTTATCAGCGTAGGCCTCAATGTGATCCAAAGAAGCCCTTCTCAGTTTCCCCAAAGACAGTGTTAATGGACTGCTCCACGAAACATAAGTGTAACTCTGTGAGATGAATTCACACATCACCAAGAAGTTTCTAAGAAAGCTTCTTTCTAGTTTTCATCTGTGGAAATTTCCTTTGTCACTGTAATGTTCATTGCGCTATGAAGTATCTAATTGCAGATTCCCAGAAAACTGTGCTAACAAACTGATCACTGAAGAGAAACGTGTAACTCTGTGAGTTGCATTCACACATGGCAATGCAGTTTCTCAGAAAGCTTCTCTTTAGTTATTATGTGAGGATAATTCCTTTATCACCATGGGCCCCAATAGGCTCCCAAATATCATTTTGCAGATTACACGAACAGAGTGTTAGCCATCTGCTTCTTGGGCAGAGGTGGTAACTCTGTGAGATGAACTCACAGATCAGAAAGAAGTTTCTCAGAAAGCTTCTTTCTCATTTTTATTGGAAGATGTTCCATTGGCCCCATTGTTTTCAAAGGATCGGGAATATCTGTTCTCAGATTCCACACAAATAGGGCTAGGCCACGGCCCCACGAAATACAGCTGCAACTTAGTGAGTTGAATTCACACATCACAAAGCGGTTTCTCAGAGAGCTTCCCACTTTAGTAAGACGAGGGTATTTGTGGTCTTGGAGCGCCACCGTGTGTCCTATTGAAGATTCTGCGAAAACTCTGCTAGCAAGTTTCTCAGTGGAAACAATGATGGACATCTGTGGGCTGAATTCACCCACAACAAAGAAGTTTCTGAGAAGGCTTCTCTGCAGGTTTCTCTGAGGATAGTTCCTTATTCAGCATGCGATTCAACGATATCCAAGACATCACATCTGAGATTCCTCAAAATGAGTGCTAGGAAACTCCCCCGAGAAAGGGTGATAGAACACTGTGAAATGAATTCACATATCACAAAGCAGTTTCGCAGAAAGCTTGGTTCCGCTTTCTCTTGGAGTATATTAGTTTTCTCCTTCTATTCTTCAAAGCTATCAGAAATATCACTTCTCGGAATCCACGGAAACAGTCCTAAGAAACGGCCCCAAAAAACACTGGCGTAACTCTGTGAGTTGCATTCACACATGGCAATGCAGTTTCTCACAAAGCTTCTCTTTAGTTATTATGTAAGGATAATTCCTTTATCACCATGGGCCTCAATAGGCTCCCAAATATCACTTTGCAGATTCCACCAAAAAAGTGTTAGCAAACTGCTTCTTAAGGCAGAGGTTGTAACTCTGTGAGATGAACTCACAGATCAGAAAGAACTTTCTCAAAAAGCTTCTTTCACGTTTTGAACGGATGAAATTTCCTTTATCAGCGTAGGCCTCAATGTGATCCAAAGAAGCCCTTCTCAGTTTCCCCAAAGACAGTGTTAATGGACTGCTCCACGAAACATAAGTGTAGCTCTGTGAGATGAATTCACACATCACCAAGAAGTTTCTAAGAAAGCTTCTTTCTAGTTTTCATCTGTGGAAATTTCCTTTGTCACTGTAATGTTCATTGCGCTATGAAGTATCTAATTGCAGATTCCCAGAAAACTGTGCTAACAAACTGATCACTGAAGAGAAACGTGTAACTCTGTGAGTTGCATTCACACATGGCAATGCAGTTTCTCACAAAGCTTCTCTTTAGTTATTATGTGAGGATATTTGCTTTATCACCATGGGCCCCAATAGGCTCCCAATTATCACTTTGCAGATTCCACGAAAAGCGTGTTAGCAAACTGCTTCTTGAGGCAGAGGTTGTAACTCTGTGAGATGAACTCACAGATCAGAAAGAAGTTTCTCAGAAAGCTTCTTTCACGTTTTGAACGGATGAAATTTCCTTTATCAGCGTAGGCCTCAATGTGATCCAAAGAAGCCCTTCTCAGTTTCCCCAAAGACAGTGTTAATGGACTGCTCCACGAAACATAAGTGTAACTCTGTGAGATGAATTCACACATCACCAAGAAGTTTCTAAGAAAGCTTCTTTCTAGTTTTCATCTGTGGAAATTTCCTTTGTCACTGTAATGTTCATTGCGCTATGAAGTATCTAATTGCAGATTCCCAGAAAACTGTGCTAACAAACTGATCACTGAAGAGAAACGTGTAACTCTGTGAGTTGCATTCACACATGGCAATGCAGTTTCTCAGAAAGCTTCTCTTTAGTTATTATGTGAGGATAATTCCTTTATCACCATGGGCCCCAATAGGCTCCCAAATATCATTTTGCAGATTACACGAACAGAGTGTTAGCCATCTGTTTCTTTGGGCAGAGGTGGTAACTCTGTGAGATGAACTCACAGATCAGAAAGAAGTTTCTCAGAAAGCTTCTTTCACGTTTTGAACGGATGAAATTTCCTTTATCAGCGTAGGCCTCAATGTGATCCAAAGAAGCCCTTCTCAGTTTCCCCAAAGACAGTGTTAATGGACTGCTCCACGAAACATAAGTGTAACTCTGTGAGATGAATTCACACATCACCAAGAAGTTTCTAAGAAAGCTTCTTTCTAGTTTTCATCTGTGGAAATTTCCTTTGTCACTGTAATGTTCATTGCGCTATGAAGTATCTAATTGCAGATTCCCAGAAAACTGTGCTAACAAACTGATCACTGAAGAGAAACGTGTAACTCTGTGAGTTGCATTCACACATGGCAATGCAGTTTCTCAGAAAGCTTTTCTTTAGTTATTATGTGAGGATAATTCCTTTATCACCATGGGCCCCAATAGGCTCCCAAATATCATTTTGCCGATTACACGAACAGAGTGTTAGCCATCTGCTTCTTTGGGCAGAGGTGGTAACTCTGTGAGATGAACTCACAGATCAGAAAGAAGTTTCTCAGAAAGCTTCTTTCTCATTTTTATTGGAAGATGTTTCCATTGGCCCCATTGTTTTCAAAGGGATCGGGAATATCTGTTCTCAGATTCCACACAAATAGGGCTAGGCCACGGCCCCACGAAATACAGCTGCAACTTAGTGAGTTGAATTCACACATCACAAAGCGGTTTCTCAGAAAGCTTCCCACTTTAGTAAGACGAGGGTATTTGTGGTCTTGGAGCGCCACCGTGTGTCCTATTGCAGATTCTGCGAAAACTCTGCTAGCAAGTTTCTCAGTGGAAACAATGATGGACATCTGTGGGCTGAATTCACCCACAACAAAGAAGTTTCTGAGAAGGCTTCTCTGCAGGTTTCTCTGAGGATAGTTCCTTATTCAGCATGCGATTCAACGATATCCAAGACATCACATCTGAGATTCCTCAAAATGAGTGCTAGGAAACTCCCCCGAGAAAGGGTGATAGAACACTGTGAAATGAATTCACATATCACAAAGCAGTTTCGCAGAAAGCTTGGTTCCGCTTTCTCTTGGAGTATATTAGTTTTCTCCTTCTATTCTTCAAAGCTATCAGAAATATCACTTCTCGGAATCCACGGAAACAGTCCTAAGAAACGGCCCCAAAAAACACTGGCGTAACTCTGTGAGTTGCATTCACACATGGCAATGCAGTTTCTCACAAAGCTTCTCTTTAGTTATTATGTGAGGATAATTCCTTTATCACCATGGGCCTCAATAGGCTCCCAAATATCACTTTGCAGATTCCACCAAAAAAGTGTTAGCAAACTGCTTCTTAAGGCAGAGGTTGTAACTCTGTGAGATGAACTCACAGATCAGAAAGAACTTTCTCAAAAAGCTTCTTTCACGTTTTGAACGGATGAAATTTCCTTTATCAGCGTAGGCCTCAATGTGATCCAAAGAAGCCCTTCTCAGTTTCCCCAAAGACAGTGTTAATGGACTGCTCCACGAAACATAAGTGTAACTCTGTGAGATGAATTCACACATCACCAAGAAGTTTCTAAGAAAGCTTCTTTCTAGTTTTCATCTGTGGAAATTTCCTTTGTCACTGTAATGTTCATTGCGCTATGAAGTATCTAATTGCAGATTCCCAGAAAACTGTGCTAACAAACTGATCACTGAAGAGAAACGTGTAACTCTGTGAGTTGCATTCACACATGGCAATGCAGTTTCTCAGAAAGCTTCTCTTTAGTTATTATGTGAGGATAATTCCTTTATCACCATGGGCCCCAATAGGCTCCCAAATATCATTTTGCAGATTACACGAACAGAGTGTTAGCCATCTGCTTCTTTGGGCAGAGGTGGTAACTCTGTGAGATGAACTCACAGATCAGAAAGAAGTTTCTCAGAAAGCTTCTTTCTCATTTTTATTGGAAGATGTTTCCATTGGCCCCATTGTTTTCAAAGGGATCGGGAATATCTGTTCTCAGATTCCACACAAATAGGGCTAGGCCACGGCCCCACGAAATACAGCTGCAACTTAGTGAGTTGAATTCACACATCACAAAGCGGTTTCTCAGAAAGCTTCCCACTTTAGTAAGACGAGGGTATTTGTGGTCTTGGAGCGCCACCGTGTGTCCTATTGCAGATTCTGCGAAAACTCTGCTAGCAAGTTTCTCAGTGGAAACAATGATGGACATCTGTGGGCTGAATTCACCCACAACAAAGAAGTTTCTGAGAAGGCTTCTCTGCAGGTTTCTCTGAGGATAGTTCCTTATTCAGCATGCGATTCAACGATATCCAAGACATCACATCTGAGATTCCTCAAAATGAGTGCAGGAAACTCCCCCGAGAAAGGGTGATAGAACACTGTGAAATGAATTCACATATCACAAAGCAGTTTCGCAGAAAGCTTGGTTCCGCTTTCTCTTGGAGTATATTAGTTTTCTCCTTCTATTCTTCAAAGCTATCTGAAATATCACTTCTCGGAATCCACGGAAACAGTCCTAAGAAACGGCCCCAAAAAACACTGGCGTAACTCTGTGAGTTGCATTCACACATGGCAATGCAGTTTCTCACAAAGCTTCTCTTTAGTTATTATGTGAGGATAATTCCTTTATCACCATGGGCCTCAATAGGCTCCCAAATATCACTTTGCAGATTCCACCAAAAAAGTGTTAGCAAACTGCTTCTTAAGGCAGAGGTTGTAACTCTGTGAGATGAACTCACAGATCAGAAAGAACTTTCTCAAAAAGCTTCTTTCACGTTTTGAACGGATGAAATTTCCTTTATCAGCGTAGGCCTCAATGTGATCCAAAGAAGCCCTTCTCAGTTTCCCCAAAGACAGTGTTAATGGACTGCTCCACGAAACATAAGTGTAACTCTGTGAGATGAATTCACACATCACCAAGAAGTTTCTAAGAAAGCTTCTTTCTAGTTTTCATCTGTGGAAATTTCCTTTGTCACTGTAATGTTCATTGCGCTATGAAGTATCTAATTGCAGATTCCCAGAAAACTGTGCTAACAAACTGATCACTGAAGAGAAACGTGTAACTCTGTGAGTTGCATTCACACATGGCAATGCAGTTTCTCAGAAAGCTTCTCTTTAGTTATTATGTGAGGATATTTGCTTTATCACCATGGGACCCAATAGGCTCCCAATTATCACTTTGCAGATTCCACGAAAAGCGTGTTAGCAAACTGCTTCTTGAGGCAGAGGTTGTAACTCTGTGAGATGAACTCACAGATCAGAAAGAAGTTTCTCAGAAAGCTTCTTTCACGTTTTGAACGGATGAAATTTCCTTTATCAGCGTAGGCCTCAATGTGATGCCAAAGAAGCCCTTCTCAGATTCCCCAAAGACAGTGTTAATGGACTGCTCCACGAAACATAAGTGTAACTCTGTGAGATGAATTCACACATCACCAAGAAGTTTCTAAGAAAGCTTCCTTCTAGTTTTCATCTGTGGAAATTTCCTTTCTCACTGTAATATTCATTGCGCTGTGAAGTATCTAATTGCAGATTTCCAGAAAACTGTGCTAACAAACTGATCACTGAAGAGAGACGTGTAACTCTGTGAGTTGCATTCACACATGGCAATGCAGTTTCTCAGAAAGCTTCTCTTTAGTTATTATGAGAGGATAATTCCTTTATCACCATGGGCCTCAATAGGCTCCCAAATATCACTTTGCAGATTCCACCAAAAATTGTTAGCAAACTGCTTCTTAAGGCAGAGGTTGTAACTCTGTGAGATGAACTCACAGATCAGAAAGAAGTTTCTCAGAAAGCTTCTTTCACGTTTTGAACGGATGAAATTTCCTTTATCAGCGTAGGCCTCAATGTGATCCAAAGAAGCCCTTCTCAGTTTCCCCAAAGACAGTGTTAATGGACTGCTCCACGAAACATAAGTGTAACTCTGTGAGATGAATTCACACATCACCAAGAAGTTTCTAAGAAAGCTTCTTTCTAGTTTTCATCTGTGGAAATTTCCTTTGTCACTGTAATGTTCATTGCGCTATGAAGTATCTAATTGCAGATTTCCAGAAAACTGTGCTAACAAACTGATCACTGAAGAGAAACGTGTAACTCTGTGAGTTGCATTCACACATGGCAATGCAGTTTCTCAGAAAGCTTCTCCTTAGTTATTATGTGAGGATAATTCCTTTATCACCATGGGCCTCAATAGGCTCCCAAATATCACTTTGCAGATTCCACCAAAAAAGTGTTAGCAAACTGCTTCTTAAGGCAGAGGTTGTAACTCTGTGAGATGAACTCACAGATCAGAAAGAACTTTCTCAAAAAGCTTCTTTCACGTTTTGAACGGATGAAATTTCCTTTCTCAGCGTAGGCCTCAATGTGATCCAAAGAAGCCCTTCTCAGTTTCCCCAAAGACAGTGTTAATGGACTGCTCCACGAAACATAAGTGTAACTCTGTGAGATGAATTCACACATCACCAAGAAGTTTCTAAGAAAGCTTCTTTCTAGTTTTCATCTGTGGAAATTTCCTTTGTCACTGTAATGTTCATTGCGCTATGAAGTATCTAATTGCAGATTCCCAGAAAACTGTGCTAACAAACTGATCACTGAAGAGAAACGTGTAACTCTGTGAGTTGCATTCACACATGGCAATGCAGTTTCTCAGAAAGCTTCTCCTTAGTTATTATGTGAGGATAATTCCTTTATCACCATGGGCCTCAATAGGCTCCCAAATATCACTTTGCAGATTCCACCAAAAAAGTGTTAGCAAACTGCTTCTTAAGGCAGAGGTTGTAACTACTGTGAGATGAACTCACAGATCAGAAACAACTTTCTCAAAAAGCTTCTTTCACGTTTTGAACGGATGAAATTTCCTTTATCAGCGTAGGCCTCAATGTGATCCAAAGAAGCCCTTCTCAGTTTCCCCAAAGACAGTGTTAATGGACTGCTCCACGAAACATAAGTGTAACTCTGTGAGATGAATTCACACATCACCAAGAAGTTTCTAAGAAAGCTTCTTTCTAGTTTTCATCTGTGGAAATTTCCTTTGTCACTGTAATGTTCATTGCGCTATGAAGTATCTAATTGCAGATTCCCAGAAAACTGTGCTAACAAACTGATCACTGAAGAGAAACGTGTAACTCTGTGAGTTGCATTCACACATGGCAATGCAGTTTCTCAGAAAGCTTCTCTTTAGTTATTATGTGAGGATATTTGCTTTATCACCATGGGCCCCAATAGGCTCCCAATTATCACTTTGCAGATTCCACGAAAAGCGTGTTAGCAAACTGCTTCTTGAGGCAGAGGTTGTAACTCTGTGAGATGAACACACAGATCAGAAAGAAGTTTCTCAGAAAGCTTCTTTCACGTTTTGAACGGATGAAAATTCCTTTATCAGCGTAGGCCTCAATGTGATCCAAAGAAGCCCTTCTCAGATTCCCCAAAGACAGTGTTAATGGACTGCTCCACGAAACATAAGTGTAACTCTGTGAGATGAATTCACACATCACCAAGAAGTTTCTAAGAAAGCTTCTTTCTAGTTTTCATCTGTGGAAATTTCCTTTGTCACTGTAATGTTCATTGCGCTGTGAAGTATCTAATTGCAGATTTCCAGAAAACTGTGCTAACAAACTGATCACTGAAGAGCAACGTGTAACTCTGTGAGTTGCATTCACACATGGCAATGCAGTTTCTCAGAAAGCTTCTCTTTAGTTATTATGAGAGGATAATTCCTTTATCACCATGGGCCTCAATAGGCTCCCAAATATCACTTTGCAGATTCCACCAAAAATTGTTAGCAAACTGCTTCTTAAGGCAGAGGTTGTAACTCTGTGAGATGAACTCACAGATCAGAAAGAAGTTTCTCAGAAAGCTTCTTTCACGTTTTGAACGGATGAAATTTCCTTTATCAGCGTAGGCCTCAATGTGATCCAAAGAAGCCCTTCTCAGTTTCCCCAAAGACAGTGTTAATGGACTGCTCCACGAAACATAAGTGTAACTCTGTGAGATGAATTCACACATCACCAAGAAGTTTCTAAGAAAGCTTCTTTCTAGTTTTCATCTGTGGACATTTCCTTTGTCACTGTAATGTTCATTGCGCTGTGAAGTATCTAATTGCAGATTTCCAGAAAACTGTGCTAACAAACTGATCACTGAAGAGAAACGTGTAACTCTGTGAGTTGCATTCACACATGGCAATGCAGTTTCTCACAAAGCTTCTCCTTAGTTATTATGTGAGGATAATTCCTTTATCACCATGGGCCTCAATAGGCTCCCAAATATCACTTTGCAGATTCCACCAAAAAAGTGTTAGCAAACTGCTTCTTAAGGCAGAGGTTGTAACTACTGTGAGATGAACTCACAGATCAGAAACAACTTTCTCAAAAAGCTTCTTTCACGTTTTGAACGGATGAAATTTCCTTTCTCAGCGTAGGCCTCAATGTGATCCAAAGAAGCCCTTCTCAGTTTCCCCAAAGACAGTGTTAATGGACTGCTCCACGAAACATAAGTGTAACTCTGTGAGATGAATTCACACATCACCAAGAAGTTTCTAAGAAAGCTTCTTTCTAGTTTTCATCTGTGGAAATTTCCTTTGTCACTGTAATGTTCATTGCGCTATGAAGTATCTAATTGCAGATTCCCAGAAAACTGTGCTAACAAACTGATCACTGAAGAGAAACGTGTAACTCTGTGAGTTGCATTCACACATGGCAATGCAGTTTCTCAGAAAGCTTCTCTTTAGTTATTATGTGAGGATATTTGCTTTATCACCATGGGCCCCAATAGGCTCCCAATTATCACTTTGCAGATTCCACGAAAAGCGTGTTAGCAAACTGCTTCTTGAGGCAGAGGTTGTAACTCTGTGAGATGAACTCACAGATCAGAAAGAAGTTTCTCAGAAAGCTTCTTTCACGTTTTGAACGGATGAAATTTCCTTTATCAGCGTAGGCCTCAATGTGATCCAAAGAAGCCCTTCTCAGTTTCCCCAAAGACAGTGTTAATGGACTGCTCCACGAAACATAAGTGTAACTCTGTGAGATGAATTCACACATCACCAAGAAGTTTCTAAGAAAGCTTCTTTCTAGTTTTCATCTGTGGAAATTTCCTTTGTCACTGTAATGTTCATTGCGCTATGAAGTATCTAATTGCAGATTCCCAGAAAACTGTGCTAACAAACTGATCACTGAAGAGAAACGTGTAACTCTGTGAGTTGCATTCACACATGGCAATGCAGTTTCTCAGAAAGCTTCTCTTTAGTTATTATGTGAGGATAATTCCTTTATCACCATGGGCCCCAATAGGCTCCCAAATATCATTTTGCAGATTACACGAACAGAGTGTTAGCCATCTGCTTCTTTGGGCAGAGGTGGTAACTCTGTGAGATGAACTCACAGATCAGAAAGAAGTTTCTCAGAAAGCTTCTTTCTCATTTTTATTGGAAGATGTTTCCATTGGCCCCATTGTTTTCAAAGGGATCGGGAATATCTGTTCTCAGATTCCACACAAATAGGGCTAGGCCACGGCCCCACGAAATACAGCTGCAACTTAGTGAGTTGAATTCACACATCACAAAGCGGTTTCTCAGAAAGCTTCCCACTTTAGTAAGACGAGGGTATTTGTGGTCTTGGAGCGCCACCGTGTGTCCTATTGCAGATTCTGCGAAAACTCTGCTAGCAAGTTTCTCAGTGGAAACAATGATGGACATCTGTGGGCTGAATTCACCCACAACAAAGAAGTTTCTGAGAAGGCTTCTCTGCAGGTTTCTCTGAGGATAGTTCCTTATTCAGCATGCGATTCAACGATATCCAAGACATCACATCTGAGATTCCTCAAAATGAGTGCTAGGAAACTCCCCCGAGAAAGGGTGATAGAACACTGTGAAATGAATTCACATATCACAAAGCAGTTTCGCAGAAAGCTTGGTTCCGCTTTCTCTTGGAGTATATTAGTTTTCTCCTTCTATTCTTCAAAGCTATCTGAAATATCACTTCTCGGAATCCACGGAAACAGTCCTAAGAAACGGCCCCAAAAAACACTGGCGTAACTCTGTGAGTTGCATTCACACATGGCAATGCAGTTTCTCACAAAGCTTCTCTTTAGTTATTATGTGAGGATAATTCCTTTATCACCATGGGCCTCAATAGGCTCCCAAATATCACTTTGCAGATTCCACCAAAAAAGTGTTAGCAAACTGCTTCTTAAGGCAGAGGTTGTAACTCTGTGAGATGAACTCACAGATCAGAAAGAAGTTTCTCAGAAAGCTTCTTTCACGTTTTGAACGGATGAAATTTCCTTTCTCAGCGTAGGCCTCAATGTGATCCAAAGAAGCCCTTCTCAGTTTCCCCAAAGACAGTGTTAATGGACTGCTCCACGAAACATAAGTGTAACTCTGTGAGATGAATTCACACATCACCAAGAAGTTTCTAAGAAAGCTTCTTTCTAGTTTTCATCTGTGGAAATTTCCTTTGTCACTGTAATGTTCATTGCGCTATGAAGTATCTAATTGCAGATTCCCAGAAAACTGTGCTAACAAACTGATCACTGAAGAGAAACGTGTAACTCTGTGAGTTGCATTCACACATGGCAATGCAGTTTCTCAGAAAGCTTCTCTTTAGTTATTATGTGAGGATATTTGCTTTATCACCATGGGCCCCAATAGGCTCCCAATTATCACTTTGCAGATTCCACGAAAAGCGTGTTAGCAAACTGCTTCTTGAGGCAGAGGTTGTAACTCTGTGAGATGAACTCACAGATCAGAAAGAAGTTTCTCAGAAAGCTTCTTTCACGTTTTGAACGGATGAAATTTCCTTTATCAGCGTAGGCCTCAATGTGATCCAAAGAAGCCCTTCTCAGTTTCCCCAAAGGCAGTGTTAATGGACTGCTCCACGAAACATAAGTGTAACTCTGTGAGATGAATTCACACATCACCAAGAAGTTTCTAAGAAAGCTTCTTTCTAGTTTTCATCTGTGGAAATTTCCTTTGTCACTGTAATGTTCATTGCGCTATGAAGTATCTAATTGCAGATTTCCAGAAAACTGTGCTAACAAACTGATCACTGAAGAGAAACGTGTAACTCTCTGAGTTGCATTCACACATGGCAATGCAGTTTCTCACAAAGCTTCTCTTTAGTTATTATGTGAGGATAATTCCTTTATCACCATGGGCCCCAATAGGCTCCCAAATATCACTTTGCAGATTCCAAGAAAAGAGTGTTAGCAAACTGCTTCTTGAGGCAGAGGTTGTAACTCTGTGAGATGAACTCACAGATCAGAAAGAAGTTTCTCAGAAAGCTTCTTTCACGTTTTGAACGGATGAAATTTCCTTTATCAGCGTAGGCCTCAATGTGATCCAAAGAAGCCCTTCTCAGATTCCCCAAAGACAGTGTTAATGGACTGCTCCACGAAACATAAGTGTAACTCTGTGAGATGAATTCACACATCACCAAGAAGTTTCTAAGAAAGCTTCCTTCTAGTTTTCATCTGTGGAAATTTCCTTTCTCACTGTAATATTCATTGCGCTGTGAAGTATCTAATTGCAGATTTCCAGAAAACTGTGCTAACAAACTGATCACTGAAGAGAGACGTGTAACTCTGTGAGTTGCATTCACACATGGCAATGCAGTTTCTCAGAAAGCTTCTCTTTAGTTATTATGAGAGGATAATTCCTTTATCACCATGGGCCTCAATAGGCTCCCAAATATCACTTTGCAGATTCCACCAAAAAAGTGTTAGCAAACTGCTTCTTAAGGCAGAGGTTGTAACTCTGTGAGATGAACTCACAGATCAGAAAGAAGTTTCTCAGAAAGCTTCTTTCACGTTTTGAACGGATGAAATTTCCTTTATCAGCGTAGGCCTCAATGTGATCCAAAGAAGCCCTTCTCAGTTTCCCCAAAGGACAGTGTTAATGGACTGCTCCACGAAACATAAGTGTAACTCTGTGAGATGAATTCACACATCACCAAGAAGTTTCTAAGAAAGCTTCTTTCTAGTTTTCATCTGTGGAAATTTCCTTTGTCACTGTAATGTTCATTGCGCTGTGAAGTATCTAATTGCAGATTTCCAGAAAACTGTGCTAACAAACTGATCACTGAAGAGAAACGTGTAACTCTGTGAGTTGCATTCACACATGGCAATGCAGTTTCTCACAAAGCTTCTCCTTAGTTATTATGTGAGGATAATTCCTTTATCACCATGGGCCTCAATAGGCTCCCAAATATCACTTTGCAGATTCCACCAAAAAAGTGTTAGCAAACTGCTTCTTAAGGCAGAGGTTGTAACTCTGTGAGATGAACTCACAGATCAGAAAGAACTTTCTCAAAAAGCTTCTTTCACGTTTTGAACGGATGAAATTTCCTTTATCAGCGTAGGCCTCAATGTGATCCAAAGAAGCCCTTCTCAGTTTCCCCAAAGACAGTGTTAATGGACTGCTCCACGAAACATAAGTGTAACTCTGTGAGATGAATTCACACATCACCAAGAAGTTTCTAAGAAAGCTTCTTTCTAGTTTTCATCTGTGGAAATTTCCTTTGTCACTGTAATGTTCATTGCGCTATGAAGTATCTAATTGCAGATTCCAGAAAACTGTGCTAACAAACTGATCACTGAAGAGAAACGTGTAACTCTGTGAGTTGCATTCACACATGGCAATGCAGTTTCTCAGAAAGCTTCTCTTTAGTTATTATGTGAGGATATTTGCTTTATCACCATGGGCCCCAATAGGCTCCCAATTATCACTTTGCAGATTCCACGAAAAGCGTGTTAGCAAACTGCTTCTTGAGGCAGAGGTTGTAACTCTGTGAGATGAACTCACAGATCAGAAAGAAGTTTCTCAGAAAGCTTCTTTCACGTTTTGAACGGATGAAATTTCCTTTATCAGCGTAGGCCTCAATGTGATCCAAAGAAGCCCTTCTCAGATTCCCCAAAGACAGTGTTAATGGACTGCTCCACGAAACATAAGTGTAACTCTGTGAGATGAATTCACACATCACCAAGAAGTTTCTAAGAAAGCTTCTTTCTAGTTTTCATCTGTGGACATTTCCTTTGTCACTGTAATGTTCATTGCGCTGTGAAGTATCTAATTGCAGATTTCCAGAAAACTGTGCTAACAAACTGATCACTGAAGAGAAACGTGTAACTCTGTGAGTTGCATTCACACATGGCAATGCAGTTTCTCAGAAAGCTTCTCCTTAGTTATTATGTGAGGATAATTCCTTTATCACCATGGGCCTCAATAGGCTCCCAAATATCACTTTGCAGATTCCACCAAAAAAGTGTTAGCAAACTGCTTCTTAAGGCAGAGGTTGTAACTCTGTGAGATGAACTCACAGATCAGAAACAACTTTCTCAAAAAGCTTCTTTCACGTTTTGAACGGATGAAATTTCCTTTATCAGCGTAGGCCTCAATGTGATCCAAAGAAGCCCTTCTCAGTTTCCCCAAAGACAGTGTTAATGGACTGCTCCACGAAACATAAGTGTAACTCTGTGAGATGAATTCACACATCACCAAGAAGTTTCTAAGAAAGCTTCTTTCTAGTTTTCATCTGTGGAAATTTCCTTTGTCACTGTAATGTTCATTGCGCTATGAAGTATCTAATTGCAGATTTCCAGAAAACTGTGCTAACAAACTGATCACTGAAGAGAAACGTGTAACTCTGTGAGTTGCATTCACACATGGCAATGCAGTTTCTCAGAAAGCTTCTCCTTAGTTATTATGTGAGGATAATTCCTTTATCACCATGGGCCTCAATAGGCTCCCAAATATCACTTTGCAGATTCCACCAAAAAAGTGTTAGCAAACTGCTTCTTAAGGCAGAGGTTGTAACTCTGTGAGATGAACTCACAGATCAGAAAGAACTTTCTCAAAAAGCTTCTTTCACGTTTTGAACGGATGAAATTTCCTTTCTCAGCGTAGGCCTCAATGTGATCCAAAGAAGCCCTTCTCAGTTTCCCCAAAGACAGTGTTAATGGACTGCTCCACGAAACATAAGTGTAACTCTGTGAGATGAATTCACACATCACCAAGAAGTTTCTAAGAAAGCTTCTTTCTAGTTTTCATCTGTGGAAATTTCCTTTGTCACTGTAATGTTCATTGCGCTATGAAGTATCTAATTGCAGATTCCCAGAAAACTGTGCTAACAAACTGATCACTGAAGAGAAACGTGTAACTCTGTGAGTTGCATTCACACATGGCAATGCAGTTTCTCAGAAAGCTTCTCTTTAGTTATTATGTGAGGATAATTCCTTTATCACCATGGGCCCCAATAGGCTCACAAATATCATTTTGCAGATTACACGAACAGAGTGTTAGCCATCTGCTTCTTTGGGCAGAGGTGGTAACTCTGTGAGATGAACTCACAGATCAGAAAGAAGTTTCTCAGAAAGCTTCTTTCTCATTTTTATTGGAAGATGTTTCCATTGGCCCCATTGTTTTCAAAGGGATCGGGAATATCTGTTCTCAGATTCCACACAAATAGGGCTAGGCCACGGCCCCACGAAATACAGCTGCAACTTAGTGAGTTGAATTCACACATCACAAAGCGGTTTCTCAGAAAGCTTCCCACTTTAGTAAGACGAGGGTATTTGTGGTCTTGGAGCGCCACCGTGTGTCCTATTGCAGATTCTGCGAAAACTCTGCTAGCAAGTTTCTCAGTGGAAACAATGATGGACATCTGTGGGCTGAATTCACCCACAACAAAGAAGTTTCTGAGAAGGCTTCTCTGCAGGTTTCTCTGAGGATAGTTCCTTATTCAGCATGCGATTCAACGATATCCAAGACATCACATCTGAGATTCCTCAAAATGAGTGCTAGGAAACTCCCCCGAGAAAGGGTGATAGAACACTGTGAAATGAATTCACATATCACAAAGCAGTTTCGCAGAAAGCTTGGTTCCGCTTTCTCTTGGAGTATATTAGTTTTCTCCTTCTATTCTTCAAAGCTATCAGAAATATCACTTCTCGGAATCCACGGAAACAGTCCTAAGAAACGGCCCCAAAAAACACTGGCGTAACTCTGTGAGTTGCATTCACACATGGCAATGCAGTTTCTCACAAAGCTTCTCTTTAGTTATTATGTGAGGATAATTCCTTTATCACCATGGGCCTCAATAGGCTCCCAAATATCACTTTGCAGATTCCACCAAAAAAGTGTTAGCAAACTGCTTCTTAAGGCAGAGGTTGTAACTCTGTGAGATGAACTCACAGATCAGAAAGAAGTTTCTCAGAAAGCTTCTTTCACGTTTTGAACGGATGAAATTTCCTTTATCAGCGTAGGCCTCAATGTGATCCAAAGAAGCCCTTCTCAGTTTCCCCAAAGACAGTGTTAATGGACTGCTCCACGAAACATAAGTGTAACTCTGTGAGATGAATTCACACATCACCAAGAAGTTTCTAAGAAAGCTTCTTTCTAGTTTTCATCTGTGGAAATTTCCTTTGTCACTGTAATGTTCATTGCGCTATGAAGTATCTAATTGCAGATTCCCAGAAAACTGTGCTAACAAACTGATCACTGAAGAGAAACGTGTAACTCTGTGAGTTGCATTCACACATGGCAATGCAGTTTCTCAGAAAGCTTCTCTTTAGTTATTATGTGAGGATAATTCCTTTATCACCATGGGCCCCAATAGGCTCCCAAATATCATTTTGCAGATTACACGAACAGAGTGTTAGCCATCTGCTTCTTTGGGCAGAGGTGGTAACTCTGTGAGATGAACTCACAGATCAGAAAGAAGTTTCTCAGAAAGCTTCTTTCTCATTTTTATTGGAAGATGTTTCCATTGGCCCCATTGTTTTCAAAGGGATCGGGAATATCTGTTCTCAGATTCCACACAAATAGGGCTAGGCCACGGCCCCACGAAATACAGCTGCAACTTAGTGAGTTGAATTCACACATCACAAAGCGGTTTCTCAGAAAGCTTCCCACTTTAGTAAGACGAGGGTATTTGTGGTCTTGGAGCGCCACCGTGTGTCCTATTGCAGATTCTGCGAAAACTCTGCTAGCAAGTTTCTCAGTGGAAACAATGATGGACATCTGTGGGCTGAATTCACCCACAACAAAGAAGTTTCTGAGAAGGCTTCTCTGCAGGTTTCTCTGAGGATAGTTCCTTATTCAGCATGCGATTCAACGATATCCAAGACATCACATCTGAGATTCCTCAAAATGAGTGCTAGGAAACTCCCCCGAGAAAGGGTGATAGAACACTGTGAAATGAATTCACATATCACAAAGCAGTTTCGCAGAAAGCTTGGTTCCGCTTTCTCTTGGAGTATATTAGTTTTCTCCTTCTATTCTTCAAAGCTATCTGAAATATCACTTCTCGGAATCCACGGAAACAGTCCTAAGAAACGGCCCCAAAAAACACTGGCGTAACTCTGTGAGTTGCATTCACACATGGCAATGCAGTTTCTCACAAAGCTTCTCTTTAGTTATTATGTGAGGATAATTCCTTTATCACCATGGGCCTCAATAGGCTCCCAAATATCACTTTGCAGATTCCACCAAAAAAGTGTTAGCAAACTGCTTCTTAAGGCAGAGGTTGTAACTCTGTGAGATGAACTCACAGATCAGAAAGAAGTTTCTCAGAAAGCTTCTTTCACGTTTTGAACGGATGAAATTTCCTTTCTCAGCGTAGGCCTCAATGTGATCCAAAGAAGCCCTTCTCAGTTTCCCCAAAGACAGTGTTAATGGACTGCTCCACGAAACATAAGTGTAACTCTGTGAGATGAATTCACACATCACCAAGAAGTTTCTAAGAAAGCTTCTTTCTAGTTTTCATCTGTGGAAATTTCCTTTGTCACTGTAATGTTCATTGCGCTATGAAGTATCTAATTGCAGATTCCCAGAAAACTGTGCTAACAAACTGATCACTGAAGAGAAACGTGTAACTCTGTGAGTTGCATTCACACATGGCAATGCAGTTTCTCAGAAAGCTTCTCTTTAGTTATTATGTGAGGATATTTGCTTTATCACCATGGGCCCCAATAGGCTCCCAATTATCACTTTGCAGATTCCACGAAAAGCGTGTTAGCAAACTGCTTCTTGAGGCAGAGGTTGTAACTCTGTGAGATGAACTCACAGATCAGAAAGAAGTTTCTCAGAAAGCTTCTTTCACGTTTTGAACGGATGAAATTTCCTTTATCAGCGTAGGCCTCAATGTGATCCAAAGAAGCCCTTCTCAGTTTCCCCAAAGGCAGTGTTAATGGACTGCTCCACGAAACATAAGTGTAACTCTGTGAGATGAATTCACACATCACCAAGAAGTTTCTAAGAAAGCTTCTTTCTAGTTTTCATCTGTGGAAATTTCCTTTGTCACTGTAATGTTCATTGCGCTATGAAGTATCTAATTGCAGATTTCCAGAAAACTGTGCTAACAAACTGATCACTGAAGAGAAACGTGTAACTCTCTGAGTTGCATTCACACATGGCAATGCAGTTTCTCACAAAGCTTCTCTTTAGTTATTATGTGAGGATAATTCCTTTATCACCATGGGCCCCAATAGGCTCCCAAATATCACTTTGCAGATTCCAAGAAAAGAGTGTTAGCAAACTGCTTCTTGAGGCAGAGGTTGTAACTCTGTGAGATGAACTCACAGATCAGAAAGAAGTTTCTCAGAAAGCTTCTTTCACGTTTTGAACGGATGAAATTTCCTTTATCAGCGTAGGCCTCAATGTGATCCAAAGAAGCCCTTCTCAGATTCCCCAAAGACAGTGTTAATGGACTGCTCCACGAAACATAAGTGTAACTCTGTGAGATGAATTCACACATCACCAAGAAGTTTCTAAGAAAGCTTCCTTCTAGTTTTCATCTGTGGAAATTTCCTTTCTCACTGTAATATTCATTGCGCTGTGCAGTATCTAATTGCAGATTTCCAGAAAACTGTGCTAACAAACATGATCACTGAAGAGAGACGTGTAACTCTGTGAGTTGCATTCACACATGGCAATGCAGTTTCTCAGAAAGCTTCTCTTTAGTTATTATGAGAGGATAATTCCTTTATCACCATGGGCCTCAATAGGCTCCCAAATATCACTTTGCAGATTCCACCAAAAATTGTTAGCAAACTGCTTCTTAAGGCAGAGGTTGTAACTCTGTGAGATGAACTCACAGATCAGAAAGAAGTTTCTCAGAAAGCTTCTTTCACGTTTTGAACGGATGAAATTTCCTTTATCAGCGTAAGCCTCAATGTGATCCAAAGAAGCCCTTCTCAGTTTCCCCAAAGGCAGTGTTAATGGACTGCTCCACGAAACATAAGTGTAACTCTGTGAGATGAATTCACACATCACCAAGAAGTTTCTAAGAAAGCTTCTTTCTAGTTTTCATCTGTGGAAATTCCTTTGTCACTGTAATGTTCATTGCGCTGTGAAGTATCTAATTGCAGATTTCCAGAAAACTGTGCTAACAAACTGATCACTGAAGAGAAACGTGTAACTCTGTGAGTTGCATTCACACATGGCAATGCAGTTTCTCACAAAGCTTCTCCTTAGTTATTATGTGAGGATAATTCCTTTATCACCATGGGCCTCAATAGGCTCCCAAATATCACTTTGCAGATTCCACCAAAAAAGTGTTAGCAAACTGCTTCTTAAGGCAGAGGTTGTAACTATGTGAGATGAACTCACAGATCAGAAACAACTTTCTCAAAAAGCTTCTTTCACGTTTTGAACGGATGAAATTTCCTTTATCAGCGTAGGCCTCAATGTGATCCAAAGAAGCCCTTCTCAGTTTCCCCAAAGACAGTGTTAATGGACTGCTCCACGAAACATAAGTGTAACTCTGTGAGATGAATTCACACATCACCAAGAAGTTTCTAAGAAAGCTTCTTTCTAGTTTTCATCTGTGGAAATTTCCTTTGTCACTGTAATGTTCATTGCGCTATGAAGTATCTAATTGCAGATTCCCAGAAAACTGTGCTAACAAACTGATCACTGAAGAGAAACGTGTAACTCTGTGAGTTGCATTCACACATGGCAATGCAGTTTCTCAGAAAGCTTCTCTTTAGTTATTATGTGAGGATATTTGCTTTATCACCATGGGCCCCAATAGGCTCCCAATTATCACTTTGCAGATTCCACGAAAAGCGTGTTAGCAAACTGCTTCTTGAGGCAGAGGTTGTAACTCTGTGAGATGAACTCACAGATCAGAAAGAAGTTTCTCAGAAAGCTTCTTTCACGTTTTGAACCGATGAAATTTCCTTTATCAGCGTAGGCCTCAATGTGATCCAAAGAAGCCCTTCTCAGATACCCCAAAGACAGTGTTAATGGACTGCTCCACGAAACATAAGTGTAACTCTGTGAGATGAATTCACACATCACCAAGAAGTTTCTAAGAAAGCTTCTTTCTAGTTTTCATCTGTGGACATTTCCTTTGTCACTGTAATGTTCATTGCGCTGTGAAGTACCTAATTGCAGATTTCCAGAAAACTGTGCTAACAAACTGATCACTGAAGAGAAACGTGTAACTCTGTGAGTTGCATTCACACATGGCAATGCAGTTTCTCAGAAATCTTCTCCTTAGTTATTATGTGAGGATAATTCCTTTATCACCATGGGCCTCAATAGGCTCCCAAATATCACTTTGCAGATTCCACCAAAAAAGTGTTAGCAAACTGCTTCTTAAGGCAGAGGTTGTAACTCTGTGAGATGAACTCACAGATCAGAAACAACTTTCTCAAAAAGCTTCTTTCACGTTTTGAACGGATGAAATTTCCTTTATCAGCGTAGGCCTCAATGTGATCCAAAGAAGCCCTTCTCAGTTTCCCCAAAGACAGTGTTAATGGACTGCTCCACGAAACATAAGTGTAACTCTGTGAGATGAATTCACACATCACCAAGAAGTTTCTAAGAAAGCTTCTTTCTAGTTTTCATCTGTGGAAATTTCCTTTGTCACTGTAATGTTCATTGCGCTATGAAGTATCTAATTGCAGATTTCCAGAAAACTGTGCTAACAAACTGATCACTGAAGAGAAACGTGTAACTCTGTCAGTTGCATTCACACATGGCAATGCAGTTTCTCAGAAAGCTTCTCCTTAGTTATTATGTGAGGATAATTCCTTTATCACCATGGGCCTCAATAGGCTCCCAAATATCACTTTGCAGATTCCACCAAAAAAGTGTTAGCAAACTGCTTCTTAAGGCAGAGGTTGTAACTCTGTGAGATGAACTCACAGATCAGAAAGAACTTTCTCAAAAAGCTTCTTTCACGTTTTGAACGGATGAAATTTCCTTTCTCAGCGTAGGCCTCAATGTGATCCAAAGAAGCCCTTCTCAGTTTCCCCAAAGACAGTGTTAATGGACTGCTCCACGAAACATAAGTGTAACTCTGTGAGATGAATTCACACATCACCAAGAAGTTTCTAAGAAAGCTTCTTTCTAGTTTTCATCTGTGGAAATTTCCTTTGTCACTGTAATGTTCATTGCGCTATGAAGTATCTAATTGCAGATTCCCAGAAAACTGTGCTAACAAACTGATCACTGAAGAGAAACGTGTAACTCTGTGAGTTGCATTCACACATGGCAATGCAGTTTCTCAGAAAGCTTCTCTTTAGTTATTATGTGAGGATAATTCCTTTATCACCATGGGCCCCAATAGGCTCCCAAATATCATTTTGCAGATTACACGAACAGAGTGTTAGCCATCTGCTTCTTTGGGCAGAGGTGGTAACTCTGTGAGATGAACTCACAGATCAGAAAGAAGTTTCTCAGAAAGCTTCTTTCTCATTTTTATTGGAAGATGTTTCCATTGGCCCCATTGTTTTCAAAGGGATCGGGAATATCTGT
Organism: Rhinopithecus roxellana; assembly: GCF_007565055.1. Classification (NCBI taxonomy): domain Eukaryota; kingdom Metazoa; phylum Chordata; class Mammalia; order Primates; family Cercopithecidae; genus Rhinopithecus; species Rhinopithecus roxellana. The sequence goes on along the minus strand of NW_022142258.1, from coordinate 39,188 downwards.
TCTCAGATTCCACACAAATAGGGCTAGGCCACGGCCCCACGAAATACAGCTGCAACTTAGTGAGTTGAATTCACACATCACAAAGCGGTTTCTCAGAAAGCTTCCCACTTTAGTAAGACGAGGGTATTTGTGGTCTTGGAGCGCCACCGTGTGTCCTATTGCAGATTCTGCGAAAACTCTGCTAGCAAGTTTCTCAGTGGAAACAATGATGGACATCTGTGGGCTGAATTCACCCACAACAAAGAAGTTTCTGAGAAGGCTTCTCTGCAGGTTTCTCTGAGGATAGTTCCTTATTCAGCATGCGATTCAACGATATCCAAGACATCACATCTGAGATTCCTCAAAATGAGTGCTAGGAAACTCCCCCGAGAAAGGGTGATAGAACACTGTGAAATGAATTCACATATCACAAAGCAGTTTCGCAGAAAGCTTGGTTCCGCTTTCTCTTGGAGTATATTAGTTTTCTCCTTCTATTCTTCAAAGCTATCAGAAATATCACTTCTCGGAATCCACGGAAACAGTCCTAAGAAACGGCCCCAAAAAACACTGGCGTAACTCTGTGAGTTGCATTCACACATGGCAATGCAGTTTCTCACAAAGCTTCTCTTTAGTTATTATGTGAGGATAATTCCTTTATCACCATGGGCCTCAATAGGCTCCCAAATATCACTTTGCAGATTCCACCAAAAAAGTGTTAGCAAACTGCTTCTTAAGGCAGAGGTTGTAACTCTGTGAGATGAACTCACAGATCAGAAAGAAGTTTCTCAGAAAGCTTCTTTCACGTTTTGAACGGATGAAATTTCCTTTATCAGCGTAGGCCTCAATGTGATCCAAAGAAGCCCTTCTCAGTTTCCCCAAAGACAGTGTTAATGGACTGCTCCACGAAACATAAGTGTAACTCTGTGAGATGAATTCACACATCACCAAGAAGTTTCTAAGAAAGCTTCTTTCTAGTTTTCATCTGTGGAAATTTCCTTTGTCACTGTAATGTTCATTGCGCTATGAAGTATCTAATTGCAGATTCCCAGAAAACTGTGCTAACAAACTGATCACTGAAGAGAAACGTGTAACTCTGTGAGTTGCATTCACACATGGCAATGCAGTTTCTCAGAAAGCTTCTCTTTAGTTATTATGTGAGGATAATTCCTTTATCACCATGGGCCCCAATAGGCTCCCAAATATCATTTTGCAGATTACACGAACAGAGTGTTAGCCATCTGCTTCTTTGGGCAGAGGTGGTAACTCTGTGAGATGAACTCACAGATCAGAAAGAAGTTTCTCAGAAAGCTTCTTTCTCATTTTTATTGGAAGATGTTTCCATTGGCCCCATTGTTTTCAAAGGGATCGGGAATATCTGTTCTCAGATTCCACACAAATAGGGCTAGGCCACGGCCCCACGAAATACAGCTGCAACTTAGTGAGTTGAATTCACACATCACAAAGCGGTTTCTCAGAAAGCTTCCCACTTTAGTAAGACGAGGGTATTTGTGGTCTTGGAGCGCCACCGTGTGTCCTATTGCAGATTCTGCGAAAACTCTGCTAGCAAGTTTCTCAGTGGAAACAATGATGGACATCTGTGGGCTGAATTCACCCACAACAAAGAAGTTTCTGAGAAGGCTTCTCTGCAGGTTTCTCTGAGGATAGTTCCTTATTCAGCATGCGATTCAACGATATCCAAGACATCACATCTGAGATTCCTCAAAATGAGTGCTAGGAAACTCCCCCGAGAAAGGGTGATAGAACACTGTGAAATGAATTCACATATCACAAAGCAGTTTCGCAGAAAGCTTGGTTCCGCTTTCTCTTGGAGTATATTAGTTTTCTCCTTCTATTCTTCAAAGCTATCAGAAATATCACTTCTCGGAATCCACGGAAACAGTCCTAAGAAACGGCCCCAAAAAACACTGGCGTAACTCTGTGAGTTGCATTCACACATGGCAATGCAGTTTCTCACAAAGCTTCTCTTTAGTTATTATGTGAGGATAATTCCTTTATCACCATGGGCCTCAATAGGCTCCCAAATATCACTTTGCAGATTCCACCAAAAAAGTGTTAGCAAACTGCTTCTTAAGGCAGAGGTTGTAACTCTGTGAGATGAACTCACAGATCAGAAAGAACTTTCTCAAAAAGCTTCTTTCACGTTTTGAACGGATGAAATTTCCTTTATCAGCGTAGGCCTCAATGTGATCCAAAGAAGCCCTTCTCAGTTTCCCCAAAGACAGTGTTAATGGACTGCTCCACGAAACATAAGTGTAACTCTGTGAGATGAATTCACACATCACCAAGAAGTTTCTAAGAAAGCTTCTTTCTAGTTTTCATCTGTGGAAATTTCCTTTGTCACTGTAATGTTCATTGCGCTATGAAGTATCTAATTGCAGATTCCCAGAAAACTGTGCTAACAAACTGATCACTGAAGAGAAACGTGTAACTCTGTGAGTTGCATTCACACATGGCAATGCAGTTTCTCAGAAAGCTTCTCTTTAGTTATTATGTGAGGATATTTGCTTTATCACCATGGGCCCCAATAGGCTCCCAATTATCACTTTGCAGATTCCAAGAAAAGAGTGTTAGCAAACTGCTTCTTAAGGCAGAGGTTGTAACTCTGTGAGATGAACTCACAGATCAGAAAGAAGTTTCTCAGAAAGCTTCTTTCACGTTTTGAACGGATGAAATTTCCTTTATCAGCGTAGGCCTCAATGTGATCCAAAGAAGCCCTTCTCAGATTCCCCAAAGACAGTGTTAATGGACTGCTCCACGAAACATAAGTGTAACTCTGTGAGATGAATTCACACATCACCAAGAAGTTTCTAAGAAAGCTTCTTTCTAGTTTTCATCTGTGGAAATTTCCTTTGTCACTGTAATGTTCATTGCGCTGTGAAGTATCTAATTGCAGATTTCCAGAAAACTGTGCTAACAAACTGATCACTGAAGAGAAACGTGTAACTCTGTGAGTTGCATTCACACATGGCAATGCAGTTTCTCAGAAAGCTTCTCTTTAGTTATTATGAGAGGATAATTCCTTTATCACCATGGGCCTCAGTAGGCTCCCAAATATCACTTTGCATATTCCACCAAAAATTGTTAGCAAACTGCTTCTTAAGGCAGAGGTTGTAACTCTGTGAGATGAACTCACAGATCAGAAAGAAGTTTCTCAGAAAGCTTCTTTCACGTTTTGAACGGATGAAATTTCCTTTATCAGCGTAGGCCTCAATGTGATCCAAAGAAGCCCTTCTCAGTTTCCCCAAAGGCAGTGTTAATGGACTGCTCCACGAAACATAAGTGTAACTCTGTGAGATGAATTCACACATCACCAAGAAGTTTCTAAGAAAGCTTCTTTCTAGTTTTCATCTGTGGAAATTTCCTTTGTCACTGTAATGTTCATTGCGCTATGAAGTATCTAATTGCAGATTTCCAGAAAACTGTGCTAACAAACTGATCACTGAAGAGAAACGTGTAACTCTGTGAGTTGCATTCACACATGGCAATGCAGTTTCTCACAAAGCTTCTCCTTAGTTATTATGTGAGGATAATTCCTTTATCACCATGGGCCTCAATAGGCTCCCAAATATCACTTTGCAGATTCCACCAAAAAAGTGTTAGCAAACTGCTTCTTAAGGCAGAGGTTGTAACTATGTGAGATGAACTCACAGATCAGAAACAACTTTCTCAAAAAGCTTCTTTCACAGTTTGAACGGATGAAATTTCCTTTATCAGCGTAGGCCTCAATGTGATCCAAAGAAGCCCTTCTCAGTTTCCCCAAAGACAGTGTTAATGGACTGCTCCACGAAACATAAGTGTAACTCTGTGAGATGAATTCACACATCACCAAGAAGTTTCTAAGAAAGCTTCTTTCTAGTTTTCATCTGTGGAAATTTCCTTTGTCACTGTAATGTTCATTGCGCTATGAAGTATCTAATTGCAGATTCCCAGAAAACTGTGCTAACAAACTGATCACTGAAGAGAAACGTGTAACTCTGTGAGTTGCATTCACACATGGCAATGCAGTTTCTCAGAAAGCTTCTCTTTAGTTATTATGTGAGGATAATTCCTTTATCACCATGGGCCCCAATAGGCTCCCAAATATCATTTTGCAGATTACACGAACAGAGTGTTAGCCATCTGCTTCTTTGGGCAGAGGTGGTAACTCTGTGAGATGAACTCACAGATCAGAAAGAAGTTTCTCAGAAAGCTTCTTTCTCATTTTTATTGGAAGATGTTTCCATTGGCCCCATTGTTTTCAAAGGGATCGGGAATATCTGTTCTCAGATTCCACACAAATAGGGCTAGGCCACGGCCCCACGAAATACAGCTGCAACTTAGTGAGTTGAATTCACACATCACAAAGCGGTTTCTCAGAGAGCTTCCCACTTTAGTAAGACGAGGGTATTTGTGGTCTTGGAGCGCCACCGTGTGTCCTATTGCAGATTCTGCGAAAACTCTGCTAGCAAGTTTCTCAGTGGAAACAATGATGGACATCTGTGGGCTGAATTCACCCACAACAAAGAAGTTTCTGAGAAGGCTTCTCTGCAGGTTTCTCTGAGGATAGTTCCTTATTCAGCATGCGATTCAACGATATCCAAGACATCACATCTGAGATTCCTCAAAATGAGTGCTAGGAAACTCCCCCGAGAAAGGGTGATAGAACACTGTGAAATGAATTCACATATCACAAAGCAGTTTCGCAGAAAGCTTGGTTCCGCTTTCTCTTGGAGTATATTAGTTTTCTCCTTCTATTCTTCAAAGCTATCAGAAATATCACTTCTCGGAATCCACGGAAACAGTCCTAAGAAACGGCCCCAAAAAACACTGGCGTAACTCTGTGAGTTGCATTCACACATGGCAATGCAGTTTCTCACAAAGCTTCTCTTTAGTTATTATGTAAGGATAATTCCTTTATCACCATGGGCCTCAATAGGCTCCCAAATATCACTTTGCAGATTCCACCAAAAAAGTGTTAGCAAACTGCTTCTTAAGGCAGAGGTTGTAACTCTGTGAGATGAACTCACAGATCAGAAAGAACTTTCTCAAAAAGCTTCTTTCACGTTTTGAACGGATGAAATTTCCTTTATCAGCGTAGGCCTCAATGTGATCCAAAGAAGCCCTTCTCAGTTTCCCCAAAGACAGTGTTAATGGACTGCTCCACGAAACATAAGTGTAACTCTGTGAGATGAATTCACACATCACCAAGAAGTTTCTAAGAAAGCTTCTTTCTAGTTTTCATCTGTGGAAATTTCCTTTGTCACTGTAATGTTCATTGCGCTATGAAGTATCTAATTGCAGATTCCCAGAAAACTGTGCTAACAAACTGATCACTGAAGAGAAACGTGTAACTCTGTGAGTTGCATTCACACATGGCAATGCAGTTTCTCAGAAAGCTTCTCTTTAGTTATTATGTGAGGATAATTCCTTTATCACCATGGGCCCCAATAGGCTCCCAAATATCATTTTGCAGATTACACGAACAGAGTGTTAGCCATCTGCTTCTTTGGGCAGAGGTGGTAACTCTGTGAGATGAACTCACAGATCAGAAAGAAGTTTCTCAGAAAGCTTCTTTCTCATTTTTATTGGAAGATGTTTCCATTGGCCCCATTGTTTTCAAAGGGATCGGGAATATCTGTTCTCAGATTCCACACAAATAGGGCTAGGCCACGGCCCCACGAAATACAGCTGCAACTTAGTGAGTTGAATTCACACATCACAAAGCGGTTTCTCAGAAAGCTTCCCACTTTAGTAAGACGAGGGTATTTGTGGTCTTGGAGCGCCACCGTGTGTCCTATTGCAGATTCTGCGAAAACTCTGCTAGCAAGTTTCTCAGTGGAAACAATGATGGACATCTGTGGGCTGAATTCACCCACAACAAAGAAGTTTCTGAGAAGGCTTCTCTGCAGGTTTCTCTGAGGATAGTTCCTTATTCAGCATGCGATTCAACGATATCCAAGACATCACATCTGAGATTCCTCAAAATGAGTGCTAGGAAACTCCCCCGAGAAAGGGTGATAGAACACTGTGAAATGAATTCACATATCACAAAGCAGTTTCGCAGAAAGCTTGGTTCCGCTTTCTCTTGGAGTATATTAGTTTTCTCCTTCTATTCTTCAAAGCTATCTGAAATATCACTTCTCGGAATCCACGGAAACAGTCCTAAGAAACGGCCCCAAAAAACACTGGCGTAACTCTGTGAGTTGCATTCACACATGGCAATGCAGTTTCTCACAAAGCTTCTCTTTAGTTATTATGTGAGGATAATTCCTTTATCACCATGGGCCTCAATAGGCTCCCAAATATCACTTTGCAGATTCCACCAAAAAAGTGTTAGCAAACTGCTTCTTAAGGCAGAGGTTGTAACTCTGTGAGATGAACTCACAGATCAGAAAGAACTTTCTCAAAAAGCTTCTTTCACGTTTTGAACGGATGAAATTTCCTTTCTCAGCGTAGGCCTCAATGTGATCCAAAGAAGCCCTTCTCAGTTTCCCCAAAGACAGTGTTAATGGACTGCTCCACGAAACATAAGTGTAACTCTGTGAGATGAATTCACACATCACCAAGAAGTTTCTAAGAAAGCTTCTTTCTAGTTTTCATCTGTGGAAATTTCCTTTGTCACTGTAATGTTCATTGCGCTATGAAGTATCTAATTGCAGATTCCCAGAAAACTGTGCTAACAAACTGATCACTGAAGAGAAACGTGTAACTCTGTGAGTTGCATTCACACATGGCAATGCAGTTTCTCAGAAAGCTTCTCTTTAGTTATTATGTGAGGATATTTGCTTTATCACCATGGGCCCCAATAGGCTCCCAATTATCACTTTGCAGATTCCAAGAAAAGAGTGTTAGCAAACTGCTTCTTAAGGCAGAGGTTGTAACTCTGTGAGATGAACTCACAGATCAGAAAGAAGTTTCTCAGAAAGCTTCTTTCACGTTTTGAACGGATGAAATTTCCTTTATCAGCGTAGGCCTCAATGTGATCCAAAGAAGCCCTTCTCAGATTCCCCAAAGACAGTGTTAATGGACTGCTCCACGAAACATAAGTGTAACTCTGTGAGATGAATTCACACATCACCAAGAAGTTTCTAAGAAAGCTTCTTTCTAGTTTTCATCTGTGGAAATTTCCTTTGTCACTGTAATGTTCATTGCGCTGTGAAGTATCTAATTGCAGATTTCCAGAAAACTGTGCTAACAAACTGATCACTGAAGAGAAACGTGTAACTCTGTGAGTTGCATTCACACATGGCAATGCAGTTTCTCAGAAAGCTTCTCTTTAGTTATTATGAGAGGATAATTACTTTATCACCATGGGCCTCAATAGGCTCCCAAATATCACTTTGCAGATTCCACCAAAAATTGTTAGCAAACTGCTTCTTAAGGCAGAGGTTGTAACTCTGTGAGATGAACTCACAGATCAGAAAGAAGTTTCTCAGAAAGCTTCTTTCACGTTTTGAACGGATGAAATTTCCTTTATCAGCGTAGGCCTCAATGTGATCCAAAGAAGCCCTTCTCAGTTTCCCCAAAGGCAGTGTTAATGGACTGCTCCACGAAACATAAGTGTAACTCTGTGAGATGAATTCACACATCACCAAGAAGTTTCTAAGAAAGCTTCTTTCTAGTTTTCATCTGTGGAAATTTCCTTTGTCACTGTAATGTTCATTGCGCTATGAAGTATCTAATTGCAGATTTCCAGAAAACTGTGCTAACAAACTGATCACTGAAGAGAAACGTGTAACTCTGTGAGTTGCATTCACACATGGCAATGCAGTTTCTCACAAAGCTTCTCCTTAGTTATTATGTGAGGATAATTCCTTTATCACCATGGGCCTCAATAGGCTCCCAAATATCACTTTGCAGATTCCACCAAAAAAGTGTTAGCAAACTGCTTCTTAAGGCAGAGGTTGTAACTCTGTGAGATGAACTCACAGATCAGAAACAACTTTCTCAAAAAGCTTCTTTCACAGTTTGAACGGATGAAATTTCCTTTATCAGCGTAGGCCTCAATGTGATCCAAAGAAGCCCTTCTCAGTTTCCCCAAAGACAGTGTTAATGGACTGCTCCACGAAACATAAGTGTAACTCTGTGAGATGAATTCACACATCACCAAGAAGTTTCTAAGAAAGCTTCTTTCTAGTTTTCATCTGTGGAAATTGCCTTTGTCACTGTAATGTTCATTGCGCTATGAAGTATCTAATTGCAGATTCCCAGAAAACTGTGCTAACAAACTGATCACTGAAGAGAAACGTGTAACTCTGTGAGTTGCATTCACACATGGCAATGCAGTTTCTCAGAAAGCTTCTCTTTAGTTATTATGTGAGGATAATTCCTTTATCACCATGGGCCCCAATAGGCTCCCAAATATCATTTTGCAGATTACACGAACAGAGTGTTAGCCATCTGCTTCTTTGGGCAGAGGTGGTAACTCTGTGAGATGAACTCACAGATCAGAAAGAAGTTTCTCAGAAAGCTTCTTTCTCATTTTTATTGGAAGATGTTTCCATTGGCCCCATTGTTTTCAAAGGGATCGGGAATATCTGTTCTCAGATTCCACACAAATAGGGCTAGGCCACGGCCCCACGAAATACAGCTGCAACTTAGTGAGTTGAATTCACACATCACAAAGCGGTTTCTCAGAGAGCTTCCCACTTTAGTAAGACGAGGGTATTTGTGGTCTTGGAGCGCCACCGTGTGTCCTATTGAAGATTCTGCGAAAACTCTGCTAGCAAGTTTCTCAGTGGAAACAATGATGGACATCTCTGGGCTGAATTCACCCACAACAAAGAAGTTTCTGAGAAGGCTTCTCTGCAGGTTTCTCTGAGGATAGTTCCTTATTCAGCATGCGATTCAACGATATCCAAGACATCACATCTGAGATTCCTCAAAATGAGTGCTAGGAAACTCCCCCGAGAAAGGGTGATAGAACACTGTGAAATGAATTCACATATCACAAAGCAGTTTCGCAGAAAGCTTGGTTCCGCTTTCTCTTGGAGTATATTAGTTTTCTCCTTCTATTCTTCAAAGCTATCAGAAATATCACTTCTCGGAATCCACGGAAACAGTCCTAAGAAACGGCCCCAAAAAACACTGGCGTAACTCTGTGAGTTGCATTCACACATGGCAATGCAGTTTCTCACAAAGCTTCTCTTTAGTTATTATGTAAGGATAATTCCTTTATCACCATGGGCCTCAATAGGCTCCCAAATATCACTTTGCAGATTCCACCAAAAAAGTGTTAGCAAACTGCTTCTTAAGGCAGAGGTTGTAACTCTGTGAGATGAACTCACAGATCAGAAAGAACTTTCTCAAAAAGCTTCTTTCACGTTTTGAACGGATGAAATTTCCTTTATCAGCGTAGGCCTCAATGTGATCCAAAGAAGCCCTTCTCAGTTTCCCCAAAGACAGTGTTAATGGACTGCTCCACGAAACATAAGTGTAGCTCTGTGAGATGAATTCACACATCACCAAGAAGTTTCTAAGAAAGCTTCTTTCTAGTTTTCATCTGTGGAAATTTCCTTTGTCACTGTAATGTTCATTGCGCTATGAAGTATCTAATTGCAGATTCCCAGAAAACTGTGCTAACAAACTGATCACTGAAGAGAAACGTGTAACTCTGTGAGTTGCATTCACACATGGCAATGCAGTTTCTCACAAAGCTTCTCTTTAGTTATTATGTGAGGATATTTGCTTTATCACCATGGGCCCCAATAGGCTCCCAATTATCACTTTGCAGATTCCACGAAAAGCGTGTTAGCAAACTGCTTCTTGAGGCAGAGGTTGTAACTCTGTGAGATGAACTCACAGATCAGAAAGAAGTTTCTCAGAAAGCTTCTTTCACGTTTTGAACGGATGAAATTTCCTTTATCAGCGTAGGCCTCAATGTGATCCAAAGAAGCCCTTCTCAGTTTCCCCAAAGACAGTGTTAATGGACTGCTCCACGAAACATAAGTGTAACTCTGTGAGATGAATTCACACATCACCAAGAAGTTTCTAAGAAAGCTTCTTTCTAGTTTTCATCTGTGGAAATTTCCTTTGTCACTGTAATGTTCATTGCGCTATGAAGTATCTAATTGCAGATTCCCAGAAAACTGTGCTAACAAACTGATCACTGAAGAGAAACGTGTAACTCTGTGAGTTGCATTCACACATGGCAATGCAGTTTCTCAGAAAGCTTCTCTTTAGTTATTATGTGAGGATAATTCCTTTATCACCATGGGCCCCAATCGGCTCCCAAATATCATTTTGCAGATTACACGAACAGAGTGTTAGCCATCTGCTTCTTTGGGCAGAGGTGGTAACTCTGTGAGATGAACTCACAGATCAGAAAGAAGTTTCTCAGAAAGCTTCTTTCTCATTTTTATTGGAAGATGTTTCCATTGGCCCCATTGTTTTCAAAGGGATCGGGAATATCTGTTCTCAGATTCCACCCAAATAGGGCTAGGCCACGGCCCCACGAAATACAGCTGCAACTTAGTGAGTTGAATTCACACATCACAAAGCGGTTTCTCAGAAAGCTTCCCACTTTAGTAAGACGAGGGTATTTGTGGTCTTGGAGCGCCACCGTGTGTCCTATTGCAGATTCTGCGAAAACTCTGCTAGCAAGTTTCTCAGTGGAAACAATGATGGACATCTGTGGGCTGAATTCACCCACAACAAAGAAGTTTCTGAGAAGGCTTCTCTGCAGGTTTCTCTGAGGATAGTTCCTTATTCAGCATGCGATTCAACGATATCCAAGACATCACATCTGAGATTCCTCAAAATGAGTGCTAGGAAACTCCCCCGAGAAAGGGTGATAGAACACTGTGAAATGAATTCACATATCACAAAGCAGTTTCGCAGAAAGCTTGGTTCCGCTTTCTCTTGGAGTATATTAGTTTTCTCCTTCTATTCTTCAAAGCTATCTGAAATATCACTTCTCGGAATCCACGGAAACAGTCCTAAGAAACGGCCCCAAAAAACACTGGCGTAACTCTGTGAGTTGCATTCACACATGGCAATGCAGTTTCTCACAAAGCTTCTCCTTAGTTATTATGTGAGGATAATTCCTTTATCACCATGGGCCTCAATAGGCTCCCAAATATCACTTTGCAGATTCCACCAAAAAAGTGTTAGCAAACTGCTTCTTAAGGCAGAGGTTGTAACTCTGTGAGATGAACTCACAGATCAGAAAGAACTTTCTCAAAAAGCTTCTTTCACGTTTTGAACGGATGAAATTTCCTTTATCAGCGTAGGCCTCAATGTGATCCAAAGAAGCCCTTCTCAGTTTCCCCAAAGACAGTGTTAATGGACTGCTCCACGAAACATAAGTGTAACTCTGTGAGATGAATTCACACATCACCAAGAAGTTTCTAAGAAAGCTTCTTTCTAGTTTTCATCTGTGGAAATTTCCTTTGTCACTGTAATGTTCATTGCGCTATGAAGTATCTAATTGCAGATTTCCAGAAAACTGTGCTAACAAACTGATCACTGAAGAGAAACGTGTAACTCTGTCAGTTGCATTCACACATGGCAATGCAGTTTCTCAGAAAGCTTCTCCTTAGTTATTATGTGAGGATAATTCCTTTATCACCATGGGCCTCAATAGGCTCCCAAATATCACTTTGTAGATTCCACCAAAAAAGTGTTAGCAAACTGCTTCTTAAGGCAGAGGTTGTAACTCTGTGAGATGAACTCACAGATCAGAAAGAACTTTCTCAAAAAGCTTCTTTCACGTTTTGAACGGATGAAATTTCCTTTCTCAGCGTAGGCCTCAATGTGATCCAAAGAAGCCCTTCTCAGTTTCCCCAAAGACAGTGTTAATGGACTGCTCCACGAAACATAAGTGTAACTCTGTGAGATGAATTCACACATCACCAAGAAGTTTCTAAGAAAGCTTCTTTCTAGTTTTCATCTGTGGAAATTTCCTTTGTCACTGTAATGTTCATTGCGCTATGAAGTATCTAATTGCAGATTCCCAGAAAACTGTGCTAACAAACTGATCACTGAAGAGAAACGTGTAACTCTGTGAGTTGCATTCACACATGGCAATGCAGTTTCTCAGAAAGCTTCTCTTTAGTTATTATGTGAGGATAGTTGCTTTATCACCATGGGCCCCAATAGGCTCCCAATTATCACTTTGCAGATTCCACGAAAAGCGTGTTAGCAAACTGCTTCTTGAGGCAGAGGTTGTAACTCTGTGAGATGAACTCACAGATCAGAAAGAAGTTTCTCAGAAAGCTTCTTTCACGTTTTGAACGGATGAAATTTCCTTTCTCAGCGTAGGCCTCAATGTGATCCAAAGAAGCCCTTCTCAGTTTCCCCAAAGACAGTGTTAATGGACTGCTCCACGAAACATAAGTGTAACTCTGTGAGATGAATTCACACATCACCAAGAAGTTTCTAAGAAAGCTTCTTTCTAGTTTTCATCTGTGGAAATTTCCTTTGTCACTGTAATGTTCATTGCGCTATGAAGTATCTAAATGCAGATTCCCAGAAAACTGTGCTAACAAACTGATCACTGAAGAGAAACGTGTAACTCTGTGAGTTGCATTCACACATGGCAATGCAGTTTCTCAGAAAGCTTCTCTTTAGTTATTATGTGAGGATAATTCCTTTATCACCATGGGCCCCAATAGGCTCCCAAATATCATTTTGCAGATTACACGAACAGAGTGTTAGCCATCTGCTTCTTTGGGCAGAGGTGGTAACTCTGTGAGATGAACTCACAGATCAGAAAGAAGTTTCTCAGAAAGCTTCTTTCTCATTTTTATTGGAAGATGTTTCCATTGGCCCCATTGTTTTCAAAGGGATCGGGAATATCTGTTCTCAGATTCCACACAAATAGGGCTAGGCCACGGCCCCACGAAATACAGCTGCAACTTAGTGAGTTGAATTCACACATCACAAAGCGGTTTCTCAGAAAGCTTCCCACTTTAGTAAGACGAGGTTATTTGTGGTCTTGGAGCGCCACCGTGTGTCCTATTGCAGATTCTGCGAAAACTCTGCTAGCAAGTTTCTCAGTGGAAACAATGATGGACATCTGTGGGCTGAATTCACCCACAACAAAGAAGTTTCTGAGAAGGCTTCTCTGCAGGTTTCTCTGAGGATAGTTCCTTATTCAGCATGCGATTCAACGATATCCAAGACATCACATCTGAGATTCCTCAAAATGAGTGCTAGGAAACTCCCCCGAGAAAGGGTGATAGAACACTGTGAAATGAATTCACATATCACAAAGCAGTTTCGCAGAAAGCTTGGTTCCGCTTTCTCTTGGAGTATATTAGTTTTCTCCTTCTATTCTTCAAAGCTATCTGAAATATCACTTCTCGGAATCCACGGAAACAGTCCTAAGAAAGGCCCCAAAAAACACTGGCGTAACTCTGTGAGTTGCATTCACACATGGCAATGCAGTTTCTCACAAAGCTTCTCTTTAGTTATTATGTGAGGATAATTCCTTTATCACCATGGGCCTCAATAGGCTCCCAAATATCACTTTGCAGATTCCACCAAAAAAGTGTTAGCAAACTGCTTCTTAAGGCAGAGGTTGTAACTCTGTGAGATGAACTCACAGATCATAAAGAACTTTCTCAAAAAGCTTCTTTCACGTTTTGAACGGATGAAATTTCCTTTATCAGCGTAGGCCTCAATGTGATCCAAAGAAGCCCTCTCAGTTTCCCCAAAGACAGTGTTAATGGACTGCTCCACGAAACATAAGTGTAACTCTGTGAGATGAATTCACACATCACCAAGAAGTTTCTAAGAAAGCTTCTTTCTAGTTTTCATCTGTGGAAATTTCCTTTGTCACTGTAATGTTCATTGCGCTATGAAGTATCTAATTGCAGATTTCCAGAAAACTGTGCTAACAAAGTGATCACTGAAGAGCAACGTGTAACTCTGTGAGTTGCTTTCACACATGGCAATGCAGTTTCTCAGAAAGTTTCTCTTTAGTTATTATGAGAGGATAATTCCTTTATCACCATGGGCCTCAATAGGCTCCCAAATATCAATTTGCAGATTCCACCAAAAATTGTTAGCAAACTGCTTCTTAAGGCAGAGGTTGTAACTCTGTGAGATGAACTCACAGATCATAAAGAAGTTTCTCAGAAAGCTTCTTTCACGTTTTGAACGGATGAAATTTCCTTTATCAGCGTAAGCCTCAATGTGATCCAAAGAAGCCCTTCTCAGATTCCCCAAAGACAGTGTTAATGGACTGCTCCACGAAACATAAGTGTAACTCTGTGAGATGAATTCACACATCACCAAGAAGTTTCTAAGAAAGCTTCTTTCTAATTTTCATCTGTGGAAATTTCCTTTGTCACTGTAATATTCATTGCGCTGTGAAGTATCTAATTGCAGATTTCCAGAAAACTGTGCTAACAAACTGATCACTGAAGAGAAACGTGTAACTCTGTGAGTTGCATTCACACATGGCAATGCAGTTTCTCAGAAAGCTTCTCCTTAGTTATTATGTGAGGATAATTCCTTTATCACCATGGGCCTCTATAGGCTCCCAAATATCACTTTGCAGATTCCACCAAAAAAGTGTTAGCAAACTGCTTCTTAAGGCAGAGGTTGTAACTCTGTGAGATGAACTCACAGATCAGAAAGAAGTTTCTCAGAAAGCTTCTTTCACGTTTTGAACGGATGAAATATCCTTTATCAGCGTAGGCCTCAAAGTGATCCAAAGAAGCCCTTCTCAGTTTCCCCAAAGACAGTGTTAATGGACTGCTCCACGAAACATAAGTGTAACTCTGTGAGATGAATTCACACATCATAAAGAAGTTTCTAAGAAAGCTTCTTTTTAGTTTTCATCTGTGGATATTTCCTTTGTCACTGTAATATTCATTGCGCTATGAAGTATCTAATTGCAGATTCCCAGAAAACTGTGCTAACAAACTGATCACTGAAGAGAAACGTGTAACTCTGTGAGTTGCATTCACACATGGCAATGCAGTTTCTCAGAAAGCTTCTCTTTAGTTATTATGTGAGGATATTTGCTTTATCACCATGTGCCCCAATAGGCTCCCAATTATCACTTTGCAGATTCCACCAAAAAAGTGTTAGCAAACTGCTTCTTGAGGCAGAGGTTGTAACTCTGTGAGATGAACTCACAGATCAGAAAGAAGTTTCTCAGAAAGCTTCTTTCACGTTTTGAACGGATGAAATTTCCTTTCTCAGCGTAGGCCTCAATGTGATCCAAAGAAGCCCTTCTCAGTTTCCCCAAAGACAGTGTTAATGGACTGCTCCACGAAACATAAGTGTAACTCTGTGAGATGAATTCACACATCACCAAGAAGTTTCTAAGAAAGATTCTTTCTAGTTTTCATCTGTGGAAATTTACTTTGTCACTGTAATGTTCATTGCGCTGTGAAGTATCTAATTGCAGATTTCCAGAAAACTGTGCTAACAAACTGATCACTGAAGAGAAACGTGTAACTCTGTGAGTTGCATTCACACATGGCAATGCAGTTTCTCAGAAAGCTTCTCCTTAGTTATTATGTGAGGATAATTCCTTTATCACCATGGGCCCCAATAGGCTCCCAAATATCACTTTGCAGATTCCAAGAAAAGAGTGTTAGCAAACTGCTTCTTGAGGCAGAGGTTGTAACTCTGTGAGATGAACTCACAGATCAGAAAGAAGTTTCTCAGAAAGCTTCTTTCACGTTTTGAACGGATGAAATTTCCTTTCTCAGCGTAGGCCTCAATGTGATCCAAAGAAGCCCTTCTAAGATTCCCCAAAGACAGTGTTAATGGACTGCTCCACGAAACATAAGTGTAACTCTGTGAGATGAATTCACACATCACCAAGAAGTTTCTAAGAAAGCTTCCTTCTAGTTTTCATCTGTGGAAATTTCCTTTCTCACTGTAATATTCATTGCGCTGTGAAGTATCTAATTGCAGATTTCCAGAAAACTGTGCTAACAAACTGATCACTGAAGAGAGACGTGTAACTCTGTGAGTTGCATTCACACATGGCAATGCAGTTTCTCACAAAGCTTCTCCTTAGTTATTATGTGAGGATAATTCCTTTATCACCATGGGCCTCAATAGGCTCCCAAATATCACTTTGCAGATTCCACCAAAAAAGTGTTAGCAAACTGCTTCTTAAGGCAGAGGTTGTAACTCTGTGAGATGAACTCACAGATCAGAAAGAAGTTTCTCAGAAAGCTTCTTTCACGTTTTGAACGGATGAAATTTCCTTTCTCAGCGTCGGCCTCAATGTGATCCAAAGAAGCCCTTCTCAGTTTCCCCAAAGACAGTGTTAATGGACTGCTCCACGAAACATAAGTGTAACTCTGTGAGATGAATTCACACATCACCAAGAAGTTTCTAAGAAAGCTTCTTTCTAGTTTTCATCTGTGGACATTTCCTTTGTCACTGTAATGTTCATTGCGCTATGAAGTATATAATTGCAGATTTCCAGAAAACTGTGCTAACAAACTGATCACTGAAGAGAAACGTGTAACTCTGTGAGTTGCATTCACACAAGGCAATGCAGTTTCCCAGAAAGCTTCTCTTTAGTTATTATGTGAGGATATTTGCTTTATCACCATGGGCCCCAATACGCTCCCAATTATCACTTTGCAGATTCCACTAAAAGCGTGTTAGCAAACTGCTTCTTGAGGCAGAGGTTGTAACTCTGTGAGATGAACTCACAGATCAGAAAGAAGTTTCTCAGAAAGCTTCTTTCACGTTTTGAACGGATGAAATTTCCTTTATCAGCGTAGGCCTCAAAGTGATCCAAAGAAGCCCTTCTCAGTTTCCCCAAAGACAGTGTTAATGGACTGCTCCACGAAACATAAGTGTAACTCTGTGAGATGAATTCACACATCACCAAGAAGTTTCTAAGAAAGCTTCTTTCTAGTTTTCATCTGTGGAAATTTCCTTTGTCACTGTAATGTTCATTGCGCTATGAAGTATCTAATTGCAGATTTCCAGAAAACTGTGCTAACAAACTGATCACTGAAGAGAAACGTGTAACTCTGTGAGTTGCATTCACACATGGCAATGCAGTTTCTCAGAAAGCTTCTCTTTAGTTATTATGTGAGGATAGTTGCTTTATCACCATGGGCCCCAATAGGCTCCCAATTATCACTTTGCAGATTCCACGAAAAGCGTGTTAACAAACTGCTTCTTGAGGCAGAGGTTGTAACTCTGTGAGATGAACTCACAGATCAGAAAGAAGTTTCTCAGAAAGCTTCTTTCACGTTTTGAACGGATGAAATTTCCTTTCTCAGCGTAGGCCTCAATGTGATCCAAAGAAGCCCTTCTCAGTTTCCCCAAAGACAGTGTTAATGGACTGCTCCACGAAACATAAGTGTAACTCTGTGAGATGAATTCACACATCACCAAGAAGTTTCTAAGAAAGCTTCTTTCTAGTTTTCATCTGTGGAAATTTCCTTTGTCACTGTAATGTTCATTGCGCTATGAAGTATCTAAATGCAGATTCCCAGAAAACTGTGCTAACAAACTGATCACTGAAGAGAAACGTGTAACTCTGTGAGTTGCATTCACACATGGCAATGCAGTTTCTCAGAAAGCTTCTCTTTAGTTATTATGTGAGGATAATTCCTTTATCACCATGGGCCCCAATAGGCTCCCAAATATCATTTTGCAGATTACACGAACAGAGTGTTAGCCATCTGCTTCTTTGGGCAGAGGTGGTAACTCTGTGAGATGAACTCACAGATCAGAAAGAAGTTTCTCAGAAAGCTTCTTTCTCATTTTTATTGGAAGATGTTTCCATTGGCCCCATTGTTTTCAAAGGGATCGGGAATATCTGTTCTCAGATTCCACACAAATAGGGCTAGGCCACGGCCCCACGAAATACAGCTGCAACTTAGTGAGTTGAATTCACACATCACAAAGCGGTTTCTCAGAAAGCTTCCCACTTTAGTAAGACGAGGTTATTTGTGGTCTTGGAGCGCCACCATGTGTCCTATTGCAGATTCTGCGAAAACTCTGCTAGCAAGTTTCTCAGTGGAAACAATGATGGACATCTGTGGGCTGAATTCACCCACAACAAAGAAGTTTCTGAGAAGGCTTCTCTGCAGGTTTCTCTGAGGATAGTTCCTTATTCAGCATGCGATTCAACGATATCCAAGACATCACATCTGAGATTCCTCAAAATGAGTGCTAGGAAACTCCCCCGAGAAAGGGTGATAGAACACTGTGAAATGAATTCACATATCACAAAGCAGTTTCGCAGAAAGCTTGGTTCCGCTTTCTCTTGGAGTATATTAGTTTTCTCCTTCTATTCTTCAAAGCTATCTGAAATATCACTTCTCGGAATCCACGGAAACAGTCCTAAGAAAGGCCCCAAAAAACACTGGCGTAACTCTGTGAGTTGCATTCACACATGGCAATGCAGTTTCTCACAAAGCTTCTCTTTAGTTATTATGTGAGGATAATTCCTTTATCACCATGGGCCTCAATAGGCTCCCAAATATCACTTTGCAGATTCCACCAAAAAAGTGTTAGCAAACTGCTTCTTAAGGCAGAGGTTGTAACTCTGTGAGATGAACTCACAGATCATAAAGAACTTTCTCAAAAAGCTTCTTTCACGTTTTGAACGGATGAAATTTCCTTTATCAGCGTAGGCCTCAATGTGATCCAAAGAAGCCCTCTCAGTTTCCCCAAAGACAGTGTTAATGGACTGCTCCACGAAACATAAGTGTAACTCTGTGAGATGAATTCACACATCACCAAGAAGTTTCTAAGAAAGCTTCTTTCTAGTTTTCATCTGTGGAAATTTCCTTTGTCACTGTAATGTTCATTGCGCTATGAAGTATCTAATTGCAGATTTCCAGAAAACTGTGCTAACAAAGTGATCACTGAAGAGCAACGTGTAACTCTGTGAGTTGCTTTCACACATGGCAATGCAGTTTCTCAGAAAGTTTCTCTTTAGTTATTATGAGAGGATAATTCCTTTATCACCATGGGCCTCAATAGGCTCCCAAATATCAATTTGCAGATTCCACCAAAAATTGTTAGCAAACTGCTTCTTAAGGCAGAGGTTGTAACTCTGTGAGATGAACTCACAGATCATAAAGAAGTTTCTCAGAAAGCTTCTTTCACGTTTTGAACGGATGAAATTTCCTTTATCAGCGTAAGCCTCAATGTGATCCAAAGAAGCCCTTCTCAGATTCCCCAAAGACAGTGTTAATGGACTGCTCCACGAAACATAAGTGTAACTCTGTGAGATGAATTCACACATCACCAAGAAGTTTCTAAGAAAGCTTCTTTCTAATTTTCATCTGTGGAAATTTCCTTTGTCACTGTAATATTCATTGCGCTGTGAAGTATCTAATTGCAGATTTCCAGAAAACTGTGCTAACAAACTGATCACTGAAGAGAGACGTGTAACTCTGTGAGTTGCATTCACACATGGCAATGCAGTTTCTCAGAAAGCTTCTCCTTAGTTATTATGTGAGGATAATTCCTTTATCACCATGGGCCTCTATAGGCTCCCAAATATCACTTTGCAGATTCCACCAAAAAAGTGTTAGCAAACTGCTTCTTAAGGCAGAGGTTGTAACTCTGTGAGATGAACTCACAGATCAGAAAGAAGTTTCTCAGAAAGCTTCTTTCACGTTTTGAACGGATGAAATATCCTTTATCAGCGTAGGCCTCAAAGTGATCCAAAGAAGCCCTTCTCAGTTTCCCCAAAGACAGTGTTAATGGACTGCTCCACGAAACATAAGTGTAACTCTGTGAGATGAATTCACACATCATAAAGAAGTTTCTAAGAAAGCTTCTTTTTAGTTTTCATCTGTGGATATTTCCTTTGTCACTGTAATATTCATTGCGCTATGAAGTATCTAATTGCAGATTCCCAGAAAACTGTGCTAACAAACTGATCACTGAAGAGAAACGTGTAACTCTGTGAGTTGCATTCACACATGGCAATGCAGTTTCTCAGAAAGCTTCTCTTTAGTTATTATGTGAGGATATTTGCTTTATCACCATGTGCCCCAATAGGCTCCCAATTATCACTTTGCAGATTCCACCAAAAAAGTGTTAGCAAACTGCTTCTTGAGGCAGAGGTTGTAACTCTGTGAGATGAACTCACAGATCAGAAAGAAGTTTCTCAGAAAGCTTCTTTCACGTTTTGAACGGATGAAATTTCCTTTCTCAGCGTAGGCCTCAATGTGATCCAAAGAAGCCCTTCTCAGTTTCCCCAAAGACAGTGTTAATGGACTGCTCCACGAAACATAAGTGTAACTCTGTGAGATGAATTCACACATCACCAAGAAGTTTCTAAGAAAGCTTCTTTCTAGTTTTCATCTGTGGAAATTTACTTTGTCACTGTAATGTTCATTGCGCTGTGAAGTATCTAATTGCAGATTTCCAGAAAACTGTGCTAACAAACTGATCACTGAAGAGAAACGTGTAACTCTGTGAGTTGCATTCACACAAGGCAATGCAGTTTCCCAGAAAGCTTCTCTTTAGTTATTATGTGAGGATATTTGCTTTATCACCATGGGCCCCAATACGCTCCCAATTATCACTTTGCAGATTCCACTAAAAGCGTGTTAGCAAACTGCTTCTTGAGGCAGAGGTTGTAACTCTGTGAGATGAACTCACAGATCAGAAAGAAGTTTCTCAGAAAGCCTCTTTCACGTTTTGAACGGATGAAATTTCCTTTATCAGCGTAGGCCTCAATGTGATCCAAAGAAGCCCTTCTAAGATTCCCCAAAGACAGTGTTAATGGACTGCTCCACGAAACATAAGTGTAACTCTGTGAGATGAATTCACACATCACCAAGAAGTTTCTAAGAAAGCTTCTTTCTAGTTTTCATCTGTGGAAATTTACTTTGTCACTGTAATGTTCATTGCGCTGTGAAGTATCTAATTGCAGATTTCCAGAAAACTGTGCTAACAAACTGATCACTGAAGAGAAACGTGTAACTCTGTGAGTTGCATTCACACATGGCAATGCAGTTTCTCAGAAAGCTTCTCCTTAGTTATTATGTGAGGATAATTCCTTTATCACCATGGGCCCCAATAGGCTCCCAAATATCACTTTGCAGATTCCAAGAAAAGAGTGTTAGCAAACTGCTTCTTGAGGCAGAGGTTGTAACTCTGTGAGATGAACTCACAGATCAGAAAGAAGTTTCTCAGAAAGCTTCTTTCACGTTTTGAACGGATGAAATTTCCTTTATCAGCGTAGGCCTCAATGTGATCCAAAGAAGCCCTTCTAAGATTCCCCAAAGACAGTGTTAATGGACTGCTCCACGAAACATAAGTGTAACTCTGTGAGATGAATTCACACATCACCAAGAAGTTTCTAAGAAAGCTTCCTTCTAGTTTTCATCTGTGGAAATTTCCTTTGTCACTGTAATGTTCATTGCGCTATGAAGTATCTAATTGCAGATTCCCAGAAAACTGTGCTAACAAACTGATCACTGAAGAGAAACGTGTAACTCTGTGAGTTGCATTCACACAAGGCAATGCAGTTTCCCAGAAAGCTTCTCTTTAGTTATTATGTGAGGATATTTGCTTTATCACCATGGGCCCCAATACGCTCCCAATTATCACTTTGCAGATTCCACTAAAAGCGTGTTAGCAAACTGCTTCTTGAGGCAGAGGTTGTAACTCTGTGAGATGAACTCACAGATCAGAAAGAAGTTTCTCAGAAAGCTTCTTTCACGTTTTGAACGGATGAAATTTCCTTTATCAGCGTAGGCCTCAAAGTGATCCAAAGAAGCCCTTCTCAGTTTCCCCAAAGACAGTGTTAATGGACTGCTCCACGAAACATAAGTGTAACTCTGTGAGATGAATTCACACATCACCAAGAAGTTTCTAAGAAAGCTTCTTTCTAGTTTTCATCTGTGGAAATTTCCTTTGTCACTGTAATGTTCATTGCGCTATGAAGTATCTAATTGCAGATTTCCAGAAAACTGTGCTAACAAACTGATCACTGAAGAGAAACGTGTAACTCTGTGAGTTGCATTCACACATGGCAATGCAGTTTCTCAGAAAGCTTCTCTTTAGTTATTATGTGAGGATAATTCCTTTATCACCATGGGACTCAATAGGCTCCCAAATATCACTTTGCAGATTCCACCAAAAAAGTGTTAGCAAACTGCTTCTTAAGGCAGAGGTTGTAACTCTGTGAGATGAACTCACAGATCAGACAGAAGTTTCTCAGAAAGCTTCTTTCACGTTTTGAACGGATGAAATTTCCTTTCTCAGCGTAGGCCTCAATGTGATCCAAAGAAGCCCTTCTCAGTTTCCCCAAAGACAGTGTTAATGGACTGCTCCACGAAACATAAGTGTAACTCTGTGAGATGAATTCACACATCACCAAGAAGTTTCTAAGAAAGCTTCTTTCTAGTTTTCATCTGTGGAAATTTACTTTGTCACTGTAATGTTCATTGCGCTGTGAAGTATCTAATTGCAGATTTCCAGAAAACTGTGCTAACAAACTGATCACTGAAGAGAAACGTGTAACTCTGTGAGTTGCATTCACACATGGCAATGCAGTTTCTCAGAAAGCTTCTCCTTAGTTATTATGTGAGGATAATTCCTTTATCACCATGGGCCCCAATAGGCTCCCAAATATCACTTTGCAGATTCCAAGAAAAGAGTGTTAGCAAACTGCTTCTTGAGGCAGAGGTTGTAACTCTGTGAGATGAACTCACAGATCAGAAAGAAGTTTCTCAGAAAGCCTCTTTCACGTTTTGAACGGATGAAATTTCCTTTATCAGCGTAGGCCTCAATGTGATCCAAAGAAGCCCTTCTAAGATTCCCCAAAGACAGTGTTAATGGACTGCTCCACGAAACATAAGTGTAACTCTGTGAGATGAATTCACACATCACCAAGAAGTTTCTAAGAAAGCTTCCTTCTAGTTTTCATCTGTGGAAATTTCCTTTGTCACTGTAATGTTCATTGCGCTATGAAGTATCTAATTGCAGATTCCCAGAAAACTGTGCTAACAAACTGATCACTGAAGAGAAACGTGTAACTCTGTGAGTTGCATTCACACATGGCAATGCAGTTTCTCAGAAAGCTTCTCTTTAGTTATTATGTGAGGATAATTCCTTTATCACCATGGGCCCCAATAGGCTCCCAAATATCATTTTGCAGATTACACGAACAGAGTGTTAGCCATCTGCTTCTTTGGGCAGAGGTGGTAACTCTGTGAGATGAACTCACAGATCAGAAAGAAGTTTCTCAGAAAGCTTCTTTCTCATTTTTATTGGAAGATGTTTCCATTGGCCCCATTGTTTTCAAAGGGATCGGGAATATCTGTTCTCAGATTCCACACAAATAGGGCTAGGCCACGGCCCCACGAAATACAGCTGCAACTTAGTGAGTTGAATTCACACATCACAAAGCGGTTTCTCAGAAAGCTTCCCACTTTAGTAAGACGAGGTTATTTGTGGTCTTGGAGCGCCACCGTGTGTCCTATTGCAGATTCTGCGAAAACTCTGCTAGCAAGTTTCTCAGTGGAAACAATGATGGACATCTGTGGGCTGAATTCACCCACAACAAAGAAGTTTCTGAGAAGGCTTCTCTGCAGGTTTCTCTGAGGATAGTTCCTTATTCAGCATGCGATTCAACGATATCCAAGACATCACATCTGAGATTCCTCAAAATGAGTGCTAGGAAACTCCCCCGAGAAAGGGTGATAGAACACTGTGAAATGAATTCACATATCACAAAGCAGTTTCGCAGAAAGCTTGGTTCCGCTTTCCCTTGGAGTATATTAGTTTTCTCCTTCTATTCTTCAAAGCTATCTGAAATATCACTTCTCGGAATCCACGGAAACAGTCCTAAGAAACGGCCCCAAAAAACACTGGCGTAACTCTGTGAGTTGCATTCACACATGGCAATGCAGTTTCTCACAAAGCTTCTCTTTAGTTATTATGTGAGGATAATTCCTTTATCACCATGGGCCTCAATAGGCTCCCAAATATCACTTTGCAGATTCCACCAAAAAAGTGTTAGCAAACTGCTTCTTAAGGCAGAGGTTGTAACTCTGTGAGATGAACTCACAGATCAGAAAGAACTTTCTCAAAAAGCTTCTTTCACGTTTTGAACGGATGAAATTTCCTTTATCAGCGTAGGCCTCAATGTGATCCAAAGAAGCCCTCTCAGTTTCCCCAAAGACAGTGTTAATGGACTGCTCCACGAAACATAAGTGTAACTCTGTGAGATGAATTCACACATCACCAAGAAGTTTCTAAGAAAGCTTCTTTCTAGTTTTCATCTGTGGAAATTTCCTTTCTCACTGTAATATTCATTGCGCTGTGAAGTATCTAATTGCAGATTTCCAGAAAACTGTGCTAACAAACTGATCACTGAAGAGAAACGTGTAACTCTGTGAGTTGCATTCACACATGGCAATGCAGTTTCTCAGAAAGCTTCTCCTTAGTTATTATGTGAGGATAATTCCTTTATCACCATGGGCCTCTATAGGCTCCCAAATATCACTTTGCAGATTCCACCAAAAAAGTGTTAGCAAACTGCTTCTTAAGGCAGAGGTTGTAACTCTGTGAGATGAACTCACAGATCAGAAAGAAGTTTCTCAGAAAGCTTCTTTCACGTTTTGAACGGATGAAATATCCTTTATCAGCGTAGGCCTCAAGTGATCCAAAGAAGCCCTTCTCAGTTTCCCCAAAGACAGTGTTAATGGACTGCTCCACGAAACATAAGTGTAACTCTGTGAGATGAATTCACACATCATAAAGAAGTTTCTAAGAAAGCTTCTTTTAGTTTTCATCTGTGGATATTTCCTTTGTCACTGTAATATTCATTGCGCTTTGAAGTATCTAATTGCAGATTCCCAGAAAACTGTGCTAACAAACTGATCACTGAAGAGAAACGTGTAACTCTGTGAGTTGCATTCACACATGGCAATGCAGTTTCTCAGAAAGCTTCTCTTTAGTTATTATGTGAGGATATTTGCTTTATCACCATGTGCCCCAATAGGCTCCCAATTATCACTTTGCAGATTCCACCAAAAAAGTGTTAGCAAACTGCTTCTTGAGGCAGAGGTTGTAACTCTGTGAGATGAACTCACAGATCAGAAAGAAGTTTCTCAGAAAGCTTCTTTCACGTTTTGAACGGATGAAATTTCCTTTATCAGCGTAGGCCTCAATGTGATCCAAAGAAGCCCTTCTCAGATTCCCCAAAGACAGTGTTAATGGACTGCTCCCCGAAACATAAGTGTAACTCTGTGAGATGAATTCACACATCACCAAGAAGTTTCTAAGAAAGCTTCTTTCTAGTTTTCATCTGTGGAAATTTCCTTTGTCACTGTAATGTTCATTGCGCTATGAAGTATCTAATTGCAGATTTCCAGAAAACTGTGCTAACAAAGTGATCACTGAAGAGAAACGTATAACTCTGTGAGTTGCATTCACACATGGCAATGCAGTTTCTCAGAAAGCTTCTCTTTAGTTATTATGTGAGGATAATTCCTTTATCACCATGGGCCCCAATAGGCTCCCAAATATCATTTTGCAGATTACACGAACAGAGTGTTAGCCATCTGCTTCTTTGGGCAGAGGTGGTAACTCTGTGAGATGAACTCACAGATCAGAAAGAAGTTTCTCAGAAAGCTTCTTTCTCATTTTTATTGGAAGATGTTTCCATTGGCCCCATTGTTTTCAAAGGGATCGGGAATATCTGTTCTCAGATTCCACACAAATAGGGCTAGGCCACGGCCCCACGAAATACAGCTGCAACTTAGTGAGTTGAATTCACACATCACAAAGCGGTTTCTCAGAAAGCTTCCCACTTTAGTAAGACGAGGTTATTTGTGGTCTTGGAGCGCCACCGTGTGTCCTATTGCAGATTCTGCGAAAACTCTGCTAGCAAGTTTCTCAGTGGAAACAATGATGGACATCTGTGGGCTGAATTCACCCACAAGAAAGAAGTTTCTGAGAAGGCTTCTCTGCAGGTTTCTCTGAGGATAGTTTCTTATTCAGCATGCGATTCAACGATATCCAAGACATCACATCTGAGATTCCTCAAAATGAGTGCTAGGAAACTCCCCCGAGAAAGGGTGATAGAACACTGTGAAATGAATTCACATATCACAAAGCAGTTTCGCAGAAAGCTTGGTTCCGCTTTCTCTTGGAGTATATTAGTTTTCTCCTTCTATTCTTCAAAGCTATCTGAAATATCACTTCTCGGAATCCACGGAAACAGTCCTAAGAAACGGCCCCAAAAAACACTGGCGTAACTCTGTGAGTTGCATTCACACATGGCAATGCAGTTTCTCACAAAGCTTCTCTTTAGTTATTATGTGAGGATAATTCCTTTATCACCATGGGCCCCAATAGGCTCCCAAATATCACTTTGCAGATTCCAAGAAAAGAGTGTTAGCAAACTGCTTCTTGAGGCAGAGGTTGTAACTCTGTGAGATGAACTCACAGATCAGAAAGAAGTTTCTCAGAAAGCTTCTTTCACGTTTTGAACGGATGAAATTTCCTTTATCAGCGTAGGCCTCAATGTGATCCAAAGAAGCCCTTCTCAGTTTCCCCAAAGACAGTGTTAATGGACTGCTCCACGAAACATAAGTGTAACTCTGTGAGATGAATTCACACATCACCAAGAAGTTTCTAGGAAAGCTTCTTTCTAGTTTTCATCTGTGGAAATTTCCTTTGTCACTGTAATGTTCATTGCGCTGTGAAGTATCTAATTGCAGATTTCCAGAAAACTGTGCTAACAAACTGATCACTGAAGAGAAACGTGTAACTCTGTGAGTTGCATTCACACATGGCAATGCAGTTTCTCAGAAAGCTTCTCCTTAGTTATTATGTGAGGATAATTCCTTTATCACCATGGGCCTCAATAGGCTCCCAAATATCACTTTGCAGATTCCACCAAAAAAGTGTTAGCAAACTGCTTCTTAAGGCAGAGGTTGTAACTCTGTGAGATGAACTCACAGATCAGAAAGAACTTTCTCAAAAAGCTTCTTTCACGTTTTGAACGGATGAAATTTCCTTTATCAGCGTAGGCCTCAATGTGATCCAAAGAAGCCCTTCTCAGTTTCCCCAAAGACAGTGTTAATGGACTGCTCCAGGAAACATAAGTGTAACTCTGTGAGATGAATTCACACATCACCAAGAAGTTTCTAAGAAAGCTTCTTTCTAGTTTTCATCTGTGGAAATTTCCTTTGTCACTGTAATGTTCATTGCGCTGTGAAGTATCTAATTGCAGATTTCCAGAAAACTGTGCTAACAAACTGATCACTGAAGAGCAACGTGTAACTCTGTGAGTTGCATTCACACATGGCAATGCAGTTTCTCAGAAAGTTTCTCTTTAGTTATTATGAGAGGATAATTCCTTTATCACCATGGGCCTCAATAGGCTCCCAAATATCAATTTGCAGATTCCACCAAAAATTGTTAGCAAACTGCTTCTTAAGGCAGAGGTTGTAACTCTGTGAGATGAACTCACAGATCAGAAAGAAGTTTCTCAGAAAGCTTCTTTCACGTTTTGAACGGATGAAATTTCCTTTATCAGCGTAAGCCTCAATGTGATCCAAAGAAGCCCTTCTCAGTTTCCCCAAAGGCAGTGTTAATGGACTGCTCCACGAAACATAAGTGTAACTCTGTGAGATGAATTCACACATCACCAAGAAGTTTCTAAGAAAGCTTCTTTCTAGTTTTCATCTGTGGAAATTTACTTTGTCACTGTAATGTTCATTGCGCTATGAAGTATCTAATTGCAGATTTCCAGAAAACTGTGCTAACAAACTGTTCACTGAAGAGAAACGTGTAACTCTGTGAGTTGCTTTCACACATGGCAATGCAGTTTCTCACAAAGCTTCTCCTTAGTTATTATGTGAGGATAATTCCTTTATCACCATGGGCCTCAATAGGCTCCCAAATATCACTTTGCAGATTCCACCAAAAAAGTGTTAGCAAACTGCTTCTTAAGGCAGAGGTTGTAACTCTGTGAGATGAACTCACAGATCAGAAAGAAGTTTCTCAGAAAGCTTCTTTCACGTTTTGAACGGATGAAATTTCCTTTCTCAGCGTAGGCCTCAATGTGATCCAAAGAAGCCCTTCTCAGTTTCCCCAAAGACAGTGTTAATGGACTGCTCCACGAAACATAAGTGTAACTCTGTGAGATGAATTCACACATCACCAAGAAGTTTCTAAGAAAGCTTCTTTCTAGTTTTCATCTGTGGAAATTTCCTTTGTCACTGTAATGTTCATTGCGCTATGAAGTATCTAATTGCAGATTCCCAGAAAACTGTGCTAACAAACTGATCACTGAAGAGAAACGTGTAACTCTGTGAGTTGCATTCACACATGGCAATGCAGTTTCTCACAAAGCTTCTCTTTAGTTATTATGTGAGGATATTTGCTTTATCACCATGGGCCCCAATAGGCTCCCAAATATCATTTTGCAGATTACACGAACAGAGTGTTAGCCCTCTGCTTCTTTGGGCAGAGGTGGTAACTCTGTGAGATGAACTCACAGATCAGAAAGAAGTTTCTCAGAAAGCTTCTTTCTCATTTTTATTGGAAGATGTTTCCATTGACCCCATTGTTTTCAAAGGGATCGGGAATATCTGTTCTCAGATTCCACACAAATAGGGCTAGGCCACGGCCCCACGAAATACAGCTGCAACTTAGTGAGTTGAATTCACACATCACAAAGCGGTTTCTCAGAAAGCTTCCCACTTTAGTAAGACGAGGGTATTTGTGGTCTTGGAGCGCCACCGTGTGTCCTATTGCAGATTCTGCGAAAACTCTGCTAGCAAGTTTCTCAGTGGAAACAATGATGGACATCTGTGGGCTGAATTCACCCACAACAAAGAAGTTTCTGAGAAGGCTTCTCTGCAGGTTTCTCTGAGGATAGTTCCTTATTCAGCATGCGATTCAACGATATCCAAGACATCACATCTGAGATTCCTCAAAATGAGTGCTAGGAAACTCCCCCGAGAAAGGGTGATAGAACACTGTGAAATGAATTCACATATCACAAAGCAGTTTCGCAGAAAGCTTGGTTCCGCTTTCTCTTGGAGTATATTCGTTTTCTCCTTCTATTCTTCAAAGCTATCTGAAATATCACTTCTCGGAATCCACGGAAACAGTCCTACGAAACGGCCCCAAAAAACACTGGCGTAACTCTGTGAGTTGCATTCACACATAGCAATGCAGTTTCTCACAAAGCTTCTCTTTAGTTATTATGTGAGGATAATTCCTTTATCACCATGGGCCCCAATAGGCTCCCAAATATCATTTTGCAGATTACACGAACAGAGTGTTAGCCATCTGTTTCTTGAGGCAGAGGTGGTAACTCTGTGAGATGAACTCACAGATCAGAAAGAAGTTTCTCAGAAAGCTTCTTTCACGTTTTGAACGGATGAAATTTCCTTTATCAGCGTAGGCCTCAAGTGATCCAAAGAAGCCCTTCTCAGTTTCCCCAAAGACAGTGTTAATGGACTGCTCCACGAAACATAAGTGTAACTCTGTGAGATGAATTCACACATCACCAAGAAGTTTCTAAGAAAGCTTCTTTCTAGTTTTCATCTGTGGAAATTTCCTTTGTCACTGTAATGTTCATTGCGCTATGAAGTATCTAATTGCAGATTTCCAGAAAACTGTGCTAACAAACTGATCACTGAAGAGAAACGTGTAACTCTCTGAGTTGCATTCACACATGGCAATGCAGTTTCTCACAAAGCTTCTCTTTAGTTATTATGTGAGGATAATTCCTTTATCACCATGGGCCCCAATAGGCTCCCAAATATCACTTTGCAGATTCCAAGAAAAGAGTGTTAGCAAACTGCTTCTTGAGGCAGAGGTTGTAACTCTGTGAGATGAACTCACAGATCAGAAAGAAGTTTCTCAGAAAGCTTCTTTCACGTTTTGAACGGATGAAATTTCCTTTATCAGCGTAGGCCTCAATGTGATCCAAAGAAGCCCTTCTAAGATTCCCCAAAGACAGTGTTAATGGACTGCTCCACGAAACATAAGTGTAACTCTGTGAGATGAATTCACACATCACCAAGAAGTTTCTAAGAAAGCTTCCTTCTAGTTTTCATCTGTGGAAATTTCCTTTCTCACTGTAATATTCATTGCGCTGTGAAGTATCTAATTGCAGATTTCCAGAAAACTGTGCTAACAAACTGATCACTGAAGAGAGACGTGTAACTCTGTGAGTTGCATTCACACATGGCAATGCAGTTTCTCACAAAGCTTCTCCTTAGTTATTATGTGAGGATAATTCCTTTATCACCATGGGCCTCAATAGGCTCCCAAATATCACTTTGCAGATTCCACCAAAAAGTGTTAGCAAACTGCTTCTTAAGGCCGAGGTTGTAACTCTGTGAGATGAACTCACAGATCAGAAAGAAGTTTCTCAGAAAGCTTCTTTCACGTTTTGAACGGATGAAATTTCCTTTCTCAGCGTAGGCCTCAATGTGATCCAAAGAAGCCCTTCTCAGTTTCCCCAAAGACAGTGTTAATGGACTGCTCCACGAAACATAAGTGTAACTCTGTGAGATGAATTCACACATCACCAAGAAGTTTCTAAGAAAGCTTCTTTCTAGTTTTCATCTGTGGACATTTCCTTTGTCACTGTAATGTTCATTGCGCTATGAAGTATCTAATTGCAGATTTCCAGAAAACTGTGCTAACAAACTGATCACTGAAGAGAAACGTGTAACTCTGTGAGTTGCATTACACAAGGCAATGCAGTTTCTCAGAAAGCTTCTCTTAGTTATTATGTGAGGATATTTGCTTTATCACCATGGGCCCCAATACGCTCCCAATATCACTTTGCAGATTCCACTAAAAGCGTGTTAGCAAACTGCTTCTTGAGGCAGAGGTTGTAACTCTGTGAGATGAACTCACAGATCAGAAAGAAGTTTCTCAGAAAGCTTCTTTCACGTTTTGAACGGATGAAATTTCCTTTATCAGCGTAGGCCTCAAAGTGATCCAAAGAAGCCCTTCTCAGTTTCCCCAAAGACAGTGTTAATGGACTGCTCCACGATACATAAGTGTAACTCTGTGAGATGAATTCACACATCACCAAGAAGTTTCTAAGAAAGCTTCTTTCTAGTTTTCATCTGTGGAAATTTCCTTTGTCACTGTAATGTTCATTGCGCTATGAAGTATCTAATTGCAGATTTCCAGAAAACTGTGCTAACAAACTGATCACTGAAGAGAAACGTGTAACTCTGTGAGTTGCATTCACACATGGCAATGCAGTTTCTCAGAAAGCTTCTCCTTAGTTATTATGTGAGGATAATTCCTTTATCACCATGGGCCCAATAGGCTCCCAAATATCACTTTGCAGATTCCAAGAAAAGAGTGTTAGCAAACTGCTTCTTGAGGCAGAGGTTGTAACTCTGTGAGATGAACTCACAGATCAGAAAGAAGTTTCTCAGAAAGCTTCTTTCACGTTTTGAACGGATGAAATTTCCTTTATCAGCGTAGGCCTCAATGTGATCCAAAGAAGCCCTTCTAAGATTCCCCAAAGACAGTGTTAATGGACTGCTCCACGAAACATAAGTGTAACTCTGTGAGATGAATTCACACATCACCAAGAAGTTTCTAAGAAAGCTTCCTTCTAGTTTTCATCTGTGGAAATTTCCTTTCTCACTGTAATAGTTCATTGCGCTGTGAAGTATCTAATTGCAGATTTCCAGAAAACTGTGCTAACAAACTGATCACTGAAGAGAGACGTGTAACTCTGTGAGTTGCATTCACACATGGCAATGCAGTTTCTCACAAAGCTTCTCCTTAGTTATTATGTGAGGATAATTCCTTTATCACCATGGGCCTCAATAGGCTCCCAAATATCACTTTGCAGATTCCACCAAAAAAGTGTTAGCAAACTGCTTCTTAAGGCAGAGGTTGTAACTCTGTGAGATGAACTCACAGATCAGAAAGAAGTTTCTCAGAAAGCTTCTTTCACGTTTTGAACGGATGAAATTTCCTTTCTCAGCGTAGGCCTCAATGTGATCCAAAGAAGCCCTTCTCAGTTTCCCCAAAGACAGTGTTAATGGACTGCTGCACGAAACATAAGTGTAACTCTGTGAGATGAATTCACACATCACCAAGAAGTTTCTAAGAAAGCTTCTTTCTAGTTTTCATCTGTGGAAATTTCCTTTGTCACTGTAATGTTCATTGCGCTATGAAGTATCTAATTGCAGATTTCCAGAAAACTGTGCTAACAAACTGATCACTGAAGAGAAACGTGTAACTCTGTGAGTTGCATTCACACAGGCAATGCAGTTTCTCAGAAAGCTTCTCTTTAGTTATTATGTGAGGATATTTGCTTTATCACCATGGGCCCCAATACGCTCCCAATTATCACTTTGCAGATTCCACTAAAAGCGTGTTAGCAAACTGCTTCTTGAGGCAGAGGTTGTAACTCTGTGAGATGAACTCACAGATCAGAAAGAAGTTTCTCAGAAAGCTTCTTTCACGTTTTGAACGGATGAAATTTCCTTTATCAGCGTAGGCCTCAAAGTGATCCAAAGAAGCCCTTCTCAGTTTCCCCAAAGACAGTGTTAATGGACTGCTGCACGAAACATAAGTGTAACTCTGTGAGATGAATTCACACATCACCAAGAAGTTTCTAAGAAAGCTTCTTTCTAGTTTTCATCTGTGGAAATTTCCTTTGTCACTGTAATGTTCATTGCGCTATGAAGTATCTAATTGCAGATTTCCAGAAAACTGTGCTAACAAACTGATCACTGAAGAACAACGTGTAACTCTGTGAGTTGCATTCACACATGGCAATGCAGTTTCTCAGAAAGCTTCTCCTTAGTTATTATGTGAGGATAATTCCTTTATCACCATGGGCCCCAATAGGCTCCCAAATATCACTTTGCAGATTCCAAGAAAAGAGTGTTAGCAAACTGCTTCTTGAGGCAGAGGTTGTAACTCTGTGAGATGAACTCACAGATCAGAAAGAAGTTTCTCAGAAAGCTTCTTTCACGTTTTGAACGGATGAAATTTCCTTATCAGCGTAGGCCTCAATGTGATCCAAAGAAGCCCTTCTAAGATTCCCCAAAGACAGTGTTAATGGACTGCTCCACGAAACATAAGTGTAACTCTGTGAGATGAATTCACACATCACCAAGAAGTTTCTAAGAAAGCTTCCTTCTAGTTTTCATCTGTGGAAATTTCCTTTCTCACTGTAATATTCATTGCGCTGTGAAGTATCTAATTGCAGATTTCCAGAAAACTGTGCTAACAAACTGATCACTGAAGAGAGACGTGTAACTCTGTGAGTTGCATTCACACATGGCAATGCAGTTTCTCACAAAGCTTCTCCTTAGTTATTATGTGAGGATAATTCCTTTATCACCATGGGCCTCAATAGGCTCCCAAATATCACTTTGCAGATTCCACCAAAAAAGTGTTAGCAAACTGCTTCTTAAGGCAGAGGTTGTAACTCTGTGAGATGAACTCACAGATCAGAAAGAAGTTTCTCAGAAAGCTTCTTTCACGTTTTGAACGGATGAAATTTCCTTTATCAGCGTAGGCCTCAAAGTGATCCAAAGAAGCCCTTCTCAGTTTCCCCAAAGACAGTGTTAATGGACTGCTCCACGAAACATAAGTGTAACTCTGTGAGATGAATTCACACATCACCAAGAAGTTTCTAAGAAAGCTTCTTTCTAGTTTTCATCTGTGGAAATTTCCTTTGTCACTGTAATGTTCATTGCGCTATGAAGTATCTAATTGCAGATTTCCAGAAAACTGTGCTAACAAACTGATCACTGAAGAACAACGTGTAACTCTGTGAGTTGCATTCACACATGGCAATGCAGTTTCTCAGAAAGCTTCTCTTTAGTTATTATGTGAGGATAATTCCTTTATCACCATGGGACTCAATAGGCTCCCAAATATCACTTTGCAGATTCCACCAAAAAAGTGTTAGCAAACTGCTTCTTAAGGCAGAGGTTGTAACTCTGTGAGATGAACTCACAGATCAGAAAGAAGTTTCTCCGAAAGCTTCTTTCACGTTTTGAACGGATGAAATTTCCTTTCTCAGCGTAGGCCTCAATGTGATCCAAAGAAGCCCTTCTCATTTCCCCAAAGACAGTGTTAATGGACTGCTCCACGAAACATAAGTGTAACTCTGTGAGATGAATTCACACATCACCAAGAAGTTTCTAAGAAAGCTTCTTTCTAGTTTTCATCTGTGGAAATTTACTTTGTCACTGTAATGTTCATTGCGCTGTGAAGTATCTAATTGCAGATTTCCAGAAAACTGTGCTAACAAACTGATCACTGAAGAGAAACGTGTAACTCTGTGAGTTGCATTCACACATGGCAATGCAGTTTCTCAGAAAGTTTCTCTTTAGTTATTATGAGAGGATAATTCCTTATCACCATGGGCCTCAATAGGCTCCCAAATATCAATTTGCAGATTCCACCAAAAATTGTTAGCAAACTGCTTCTTAAGGCAGAGGTTGTAACTCTGTGAGATGAACTCACAGATCAGAAAGAAGTTTCTCAGAAAGCTTCTTTCACGTTTTGAACGGATGAAATTTCCTTTATCAGCGTAAGCCTCAATGTGATCCAAAGAAGCCCTTCTCAGTTTCCCCAAAGGCAGTGTTAATGGACTGCTCCACGAAACATAAGTGTAACTCTGTGAGATGAATTCACACATCACCAAGAAGTTTCTAAGAAAGCTTCTTTCTAGTTTTCGTCTGTTGAAATTTCCTTTGTCACTGTAATGTTCATTGCGCTATGAAGTATCTAATTGCAGATTTCCAGAAAACTGTGCTAACAAAGTGATCACTGAAGAGAAACGTATAACTCTGTGAGTTGCATTCACACATGGCAATGCAGTTTCTCAGAAAGCTTCTCTTTAGTTATTATGTGAGGATAATTCCTTTATCACCATGGGCCCCAATAGGCTCCCAAATATCATTTTGCAGATTACACGAACAGAGTGTTAGCCATCTGCTTCTTTGGGCAGAGGTGGTAACTCTGTGAGATGAACTCACAGATCAGAAAGAAGTTTCTCAGAAAGCTTCTTTCTCATTTTTATTGGAAGATGTTTCCATTGGCCCCATTGTTTTCAAAGGGATCGGGAATATCTGTTCTCAGATTCCACACAAATAGGGCTAGGCCACGGCCCCACGAAATACAGCTGCAACTTAGTGAGTTGAATTCACACATCACAAAGCGGTTTCTCAGAAAGCTTCCCACTTTAGTAAGACGAGGTTATTTGTGGTCTTGGAGCGCCACCGTGTGTCCTATTGCAGATTCTGCGAAAACTCTGCTAGCAAGTTTCTCAGTGGAAACAATGATGGACATCTGTGGGCTGAATTCACCCACAAGAAAGAAGTTTCTGAGAAGGCTTCTCTGCAGGTTTCTCTGAGGATAGTTCCTTATTCAGCATGCGATTCAACGATATCCAAGACATCACATCTGAGATTCCTCAAAATGAGTGCTAGGAAACTCCCCCGAGAAAGGGTGATAGAACACTGTGAAATGAATTCACATATCACAAAGCAGTTTTCGCAGAAAGCTTGGTTCCGCTTTCTCTTGGAGTATATTAGTTTTCTCCTTCTATTCTTCAAAGCTATCTGAAATATCACTTCTCGGAATCCACGGAAACAGTCCTAAGAAACGGCCCCAAAAAACACTGGGCGTAACTCTGTGAGTTGCATTCACACATGGCAATGCAGTTTCTCACAAAGCTTCTCTTTAGTTATTATGTGAGGATAATTCCTTTATCACCATGGGCCCCAATAGGCTCCCAAATATCACTTTGCAGATTCCAAGAAAAGAGTGTTAGCAAACTGCTTCTTGAGGCAGAGGTTGTAACTCTGTGAGATGAACTCACAGATCAGAAAGAAGTTTCTCAGAAAGCTTCTTTCACGTTTTGAACGGATGAAATTTCCTTTATCAGCGTAGGCCTCAATGTGATCCAAAGAAGCCCTTCTCAGTTTCCCCAAAGACAGTGTTAATGGACTGCTCCACGAAACATAAGGTAACTCTGTGAGATGAATTCACACATCACCAAGAAGTTTCTAAGAAAGCTTCTTTCTAGTTTTCATCTGTGGAAATTTCCTTTGTCACTGTAATGTTCATTGCGCTGTGAAGTATCTAATTGCAGATTTCCAGAAAACTGTGCTAACAAACTGATCACTGAAGAGAAACGTGTAACTCTGTGAGTTGCATTCACACATGGCAATGCAGTTTCTCAGAAAGCTTCTCCTTAGTTATTATGTGAGGATAATTCCTTTATCACCATGGGCCTCAATAGGCTCCCAAATATCACTTTGCAGATTCCACCAAAAAAGTGTTAGCAAACTGCTTCTTAAGGCAGAGGTTGTAACTCTGTGAGATGAACTCACAGATCAGAAAGAACTTTTCTCAAAAGCTTCTTCACGTTTTGAACGGATGAAATTTCCTTTCTCAGCGTAGGCCTCAATGTGATCCAAAGAAGCCCTTCTCAGTTTCCCCAAAGACAGTGTTAATGGACTGCTCCAGGAAACATAAGTGTAACTCTGTGAGATGAATTCACACATCACCAAGAAGTTTCTAAGAAAGCTTCTTTCTAGTTTTCATCTGTGGAAATTTCCTTTGTCACTGTAATGTTCATTGCGCTGTGAAGTATCTAATTGCAGATTTCCAGAAAACTGTGCTAACAAACTGATCACTGAAGAGCAACGTGTAACTCTGTGAGTTGCATTCACACATGGCAATGCAGTTTCTCAGAAAGTTTCTCTTTAGTTATTATGAGAGGATAATTCCTTTATCACATGGGCCTCAATAGGCTCCCAAATATCAATTTGCAGATTCCACCAAAAATTGTTAGCAAACTGCTTCTTAAGGCAGAGGTTGTAACTCTGTGAGATGAACTCACAGATCAGAAAGAAGTTTCTCAGAAAGCTTCTTTCACGTTTTGACGGATGAAATTTCCTTTATCAGCGTAGCCTCAATGTGATCCAAAGAAGCCCTTCTCAGTTTCCCCAAGGCAGTGTTAATGGGACTGCTCCACGAAACATAAGTGTAACTCTGTGAGATGAATTCACACATCACCAAGAAGTTTCTAAGAAAGCTTCTTTCTAGTTTTCATCTGTGGAAATTTCCTTTGTCACTGTAATGTTCATTGCGCTATGAAGTATCTAATTGCAGATTTCCAGAAAACTGTGCTAACAAAGTGATCACTGAAGAGAAACGTATAACTCTGTGAGTTGCATTCACACATGGCAATGCAGTTTCTCAGAAAGCTTCTCTTTAGTTATTATGTGAGGATAATTCCTTTATCACCATGGGCCCCAATAGGCTCCCAAATATCATTTTGCAGATTACACGAACAGAGTGTTAGCCATCTGCTTCTTTGGGCAGAGGTGGTAACTCTGTGAGATGAACTCACAGATCAGAAAGAAGTTTCTCAGAAAGCTTCTTTCTCATTTTATTGGAAGATGTTTCCATTGGCCCCATTGTTTTCAAAGGGATCGGGAATATCTGTTCTCAGATTCCACACAAATAGGGCTAGGCCACGGCCCCACGAAATACAGCTGCAACTTAGTGAGTTGAATTCACACATCACAAAGCGGTTTCTCAGAAAGCTTCCCACTTTAGTAAGACGAGGTTATTTGTGGTCTTGGAGCGCCACCGTGTGTCCTATTGCAGATTCTGCGAAAACTCTGCTAGCAAGTTTCTCAGTGGAAACAATGATGGACATCTGTGGGCTGAATTCACCCACAAGAAAGAAGTTTCTGAGAAGGCTTCTCTGCAGGTTTCTCTGAGGATATTCCTTATTCAGCATGCGATTCAACGATATCCAAGACATCACATCTGAGATTCCTCAAAATGAGTGCTAGGAAACTCCCCCGAGAAAGGGTGATAGAACACTGTGAAATGAATTCACATATCACAAAGCAGTTTCGCAGAAAGCTTGGTTCCGCTTTCTCTTGGAGTATATTAGTTTTCTCCTTCTATTCTTCAAAGCTATCTGAAATATCACTTCTCGGAATCCAAGGAAACAGTCCTAAGAAACGGCCCCCAAAAAACACTGGCGTAACTCTGTGAGTTGCCATTCACACATGGCAATGCAGTTTCTCACAAAGCTTCTCTTTAGTTATTATGTGAGGATAATTCCTTATCACCATGGGCCCCAATAGGCTCCCAAATATCACTTTGCAGATTCCAAGGAAAGAGTGTTAGCAAACTGCTTCTTGAGGCAGAGGTTGTAACTCTGTGAGATGAACTCACAGATCAGATAGAAGTTTCTCAGAAAGCTTCTTCACGTTTTGAACGGATGAAATTTCCTTTATCAGCGTAGGCCTCAATGTGATCCAAAGAAGCCCTTCTCAGTTTCCCCCAAAGACAGGTTAATGGACTGCTCCACGAAACATAAGTGTAACTCTGTGAGATGAATTCACACATCACCAAGAAGTTTCCAGAAGCTTCTTTCTAGTTTTCATCTGTGGAAATTTCCTTTGTCACTGTAATGTTCATTGCGCTGTGAAGTATCTAATTGCAGATTTCCAGAAAACTGTGCTAACAAACTGATCACTGAAGAGCAACGTGTAACTCTGTGAGTTGCATTCACACATGGCAATGCAGTTTCTCAGAAGTTTCTCTTTAGTTATGTATGAGAGATAATTCCTTTATCACCATGGGCCTCAATAGGCTCCCAAATATCACTTTGCAGATTCCACCAAAAAAGTGTTAGCAAACTGCTTTTAGGCAGAGGTTGTAACTCTGTGAGATGAACTCACAGATCAGAAAGAAGTTCTCAGAAAGCTTCTTTCACGTTTTGAACGGATGAAATTTCCTTTATTCAGCGTAGGCCTCAATGTGATCCAAAGAAGCCCTTCTCAGTTTCCCCAAAGACAGTGTTAATGGACTGCTCCACGAAACATAAGTGTAACTCTGTGAGATGAATTCACACATCACCAAGAAGTTTCTAAGAAAGCTTCTTTCTAGTTTTCATCTGTGGAAATTTCCTTTGTCACTGTAATGTTCATTGCGCTATGAAGTATCTAATTGCAGATTTCCAGAAAACTGTGCTAACAAAGTGATCACTGAAGAGAAACGTATAACTCTGTGAGTTGCATTCACACATGGCAATGCAGTTTCTCAGAAAGCTTCTCTTTAGTTATTATGTGAGGATAATTCCTTTATCACCATGGGCCCCAATAGGCTCCCAAATATCATTTTGCAGATTACACGAACAGAGTGTTAGCCATCTGCTTCTTTGGGCAGAGGTGGTAACTCTGTGAGATGAACTCACAGATCAGAAAGAAGTTTCTCAGAAAGCTTCTTTC